>NC_047116.1:37417248-37707248 GCF_902500255.1 Thalassophryne amazonica
AGTCTGATAGTGCAGACCTTGAATTTTCAAAATTTCAGCTGCAAAAATGTCCTTACAAACAATGTTTTTGTTTGTTTCTTTTGTCTCTTGTTTTAAATGAAAAGGAAGAGCTGCTGGCCACGCCCTGTCTCTGTTAAGACATGGGTGTCTCTCTGTCTCTTTCCCATAAAATATGTGGGCGTGTCACACATAGCAAGCAGGAGTCCAGATATGAACTTCCGTGACAAGTATAAAATGCATTATTTTAGACCTAAATTTTGCTAAAGAGACCTAAAAAAAACCCTCCCAAAACAAGCAAACACGAAAAGTCATAAACCTATGTTTAGGATAATTAACATTAAAGTCCAACCATGTTAGACTGTAAAGCCCTGGTCAAACGGCACTAACGAAGAACACCAAAGTCAAAATGAAACAAGAAATCTGGACTTAGCTTGACTTTCGGAGACGGCGTTTAACTGTCGTCAAGCTTCATTCCTGAAACTGGCACTTTGTTACAGTTTTCAAACTGTTCAAAAATGTGAACAAATCCTGGCGACAACCTCAATTTGTCTGTATCCAGTTTTGCTTTCTGTGTTGACAATTCCTCATCGTTTGTGTAGTTCCCATACCGTCATCCAACTTTGTAAAGCAACGTTTTCATACAGAAACAATAACAGTAAAAACGTTTTATCAACTACTTTAACTATTTACGCACGATCCAGCCGTGTGCGCACATGTTGTTGTAGTGAAGACAAACCTGTTGACAAGACAAACCTGATCTCACAGCTACAGGTGCCGCGGACACCACAGGCTGGCTGCAGACTTGATCACAGGCTGGCGCTCGGTCTAATACCCGCTGTCAAGTCACGTCATCATGAATGTTTCTTTTTGATTTTGTTTAGCATGTCAAGGTCGCCGATCGCTTCATTTTTCTTTTGTCAGTTTCGGTTTTCGTTCTTTTATACGCTCTGGACTCGCAGGCCTTTTGGTGATGGGAGAAGTGCCGGCTCATTTGACCACTTTTCTTGACGATTTGTGACTTTTTTTTTCTTCATTCAGCTATCGTCGTGTACCGTGTGACCGGGCCCTAAAAGACTGCACACTGTATGACCTCTTTAACAGATATTGATCAGTCCTGTGTAGGCTGCACGTCACTGAAATGTTGTAGCTCAATATATGTGGTTAATTAATAATATAAAGTTGTGTGGAATGTCAGTCTGAAACTGAATTGACTCATGCACATTCCCAAGTTCGGTTTGTGTCGGACATTAACAGCGTTGCACTTGTTGTCACATCAAACGCTGCAGACAGAAGCGTAACACACAAACAGATTTGGGAACAAACAGATTATTAATATCTATATGTGGGGGGGAAAAGAGGTTCACCAGACAGAAACAGCTATAATAAATTCCTTCATTTGTGAAGCAGAACTTTGCAAGGGTTCTCGAATGCATTTGCATAATACAAGCATACATAGTCAGTCCAATAATGATGGTTATTGTGAAAAAAAGGACTATGTTGAAAAAGATAATAATTATAATGACAATAATGTTTTTTCTTAATACTGTAGTTATTTTGATGGGGATGAAGATGATGGTGCTTACCCACGAGTCCCAGTTTTCAGGCTGTGGGGAAAACACAACAAACAGCAAAATGAGAAGACAGTATTAAACATCTTGCACATCATTTGCATTTAATACAACTAGTCCAGTGCAGGTCCCCATGCTCAAAATCAACAAGTCCACAGCAAAAAATTCTTCAGCAAGAGGTTACAAGCAATGCTTTGTTAAAGAAAAACCAAAACACCCAAATGTAATGAAATAAAATTCAGAAGACATAACCACCGGTGTACTTATTTTGTTTACGTGCAGTCTGACTGTAGGCAACACTCCACTGCAAAATTCTAAAATCTGATAATGAATAAAAACAGCACCAAAAGGATCTGAATTTAGATGAACTTGGAAGTCACAAATTCAAATCTAAAACTTCAAGTTCTGTATGTTCTTGTTATTCAGTTTAATTTATTGAATTCTGATACCAAAAAAGCAAGTGTAACATCCAGCTGGAAGGAAAAAAAATAAAATAAAATACACAAACACAAAAAAACCCTATAAAAACAGTCTGGTGCAAAATTCATGTTGAAAAAATTCACAATGAAACATTCAAAATGTAATGTTCAGTTTGCTTAAAAACACTTGACAGCAGACCGATTTCTGAAATTATAGTAAAATGCAAGACAACCAAAAAGAAGAATGCATTAATAACCCTTGACAATCTGAAAATTTAAGTGTATATATATATATATATATATATATATATATATATATATATATATATATATATATATATATATATATATATATACTGTATGTATATGTGTGTATGATTTGGTTTTGTTGTCTGATTATTTTTTTCCCCATGTTGAATTTCTTTTAATAAGAACTGGCTTCCAAACTGAATTCTATCATTTGAATTTGTGCAGTAATGAAAATGGCATTTTGAATATGAATGTATTTTTCATTCAAATTTTTTTTTAAATTTGACTGCTATAATTTGACTACACAGAACTTTAAACTGAGTTATGAATTTATGACTTTACATTCACAGTTGGTTCAAATTCAGATCCTTATGACATTATTTCTTTTGCTGTTCTTACCATTTGTAGTCATGTAATCCCATTTGGAAATTTCTGAAATGCACAGTTACAGTGCAGTGGTGGGATGGGCCACCTTGGCCCCCCTCCTGGATACGCTTATCTATGTCAGCTTGTACATACCAATGAACCACTGACCACACTGTGACATATCTCTATCCACAAGAGTCCTGAGAACACACGGTGTGAACATTTCCAAGTGAGCCGAGCAATTTGTTAGCTCATTCAACAGCGCTACAACTTCTGTCAGTTACACACAACTCAAATGATTCTGATATTCAGAAGGCTTTCTGAAGAGAAAGAAGTACGAGCAGAGCAGGGCGACAGTCAAAATTTCATGCTTTGTGTGAGTCGAAGCACAAATTAGTGTTCAATAAAAGAAGAGTTTTACAGATCATCATGCCGCCATCCACCCAATGTTTTATAAACTGCACGAAGCAGAACAGGGAACACTTCAGTCCAGGGCACCGTCACAAGTGACTTCATTTTGCATCCAGATTCAAGGAGCTTATTTAAGTGCATCAGAAAGCACTATTAGTTTCAGCGGAAAAGTCCTATGATAGTGAAACAGGTTAATTTAAACTTTGATATCATATTAAAAGCTCTCTCAATCAAAGATAAAATCACTTGTGAAGCCTGGCACTTCTTGCAGTGTAAAGTCTTTATGCTGTCATGCTGTCAATCATCCACCTGTGTTACCGCGGAGACTTTGGTTGCTGCAATAAGGGAGTCCAGGTCCATGTCCAACAGGTTGCTCACTGCAGGACTGTCAAACTGATAACAACAGGAACAGGAGGATTCATTGGCTGACGGCGTGTAACCGAGTGTGCCAGGAAAGGAAGGACAAGAGAGTCAGGAGGAGAAAGAGGAGGAGGAGCAGGCCAGAGGAAGCATTACCTAAATGTTCTGAGCTGTATGTGAGGACGGAGGGGAATGTTAAAGAGATGTCCCACAGCCGGTGGACATCAGCTGCCCACTCACCTGTGTCGGGGAGGAGACGCTGATGTCAGGAGTAGCTGCAGCATCAAACAGGTTAATGATATTCTCTGTTTTCATTTCCTTAGATGGCGTCACTTTGGGCGGGGGAGGCACTGCTGGCTTTAGCTAAAACAGAGGAAGAAATACACAGAAATGTTACAACAAATAAATCAGTAAACTGCACAGATATTTACAATATTTACAGTGGTATTGTTCTGCATACATGCCCATGCTTGTCTTGCAGGACAAGCATGGGCATAATTGAGTCAGTGTGTCAGTCAATGAGTAAGTCAATCAATCAGTCTGTCAGTCAGTGAGTGGATGAGTCAGTAAGTTAGTCAACCAGTCAGTCAGTGAGTGAGTCAAACAGTGAGTAAGTCAATCTGTAAGTCAGTGAAAGAGTGAGTGAGTGAATGACTCAGTCAGTCAGCTTGTTCAGGCAGTCATATGTAAAGTAGGCCTTTTTCTTGTAGGTGATTTTTGTAGCCTTGTTACTTCACAACCAGAAGGGGAGTGAGGTATTGTTTTGAGTGTGTGTGTTACTGGGCAACCAATAATTTAATGCTTAAATCTGTTCTCTTTATCTATTTATCTTTTATGGTTACTGGGCAGCCCGAAAGAGCGACGTGGGCCTGCCCTCCTGTGGGTTCACCACTTGCAGAGGGGGCCATGGGGGTCGGGTGCAGAGAGGACTGGATGGTGGTTGAGGGCGGGTGGCCCGGAGGCCCGGTCCATGCTCACAGCCTCTGGCTGTCAGGACGTGGAATGTCACCTCGCTGGGGGGGAGGAGCCTGAGCTTGTGAGGGAGGTTGAGAGGTAACGACTAGAGATAGTCTGGCTCACCTCCACGCACAGCTTGGGATCTGGTACCCAACTCCTGGAGAGGGGCTGGGTGCTCCACTTTTCTGGCGTTACCCACGGGGAGAGGCGGCGGGCGGGGGTAGCATTGCTCATTGCTCCCCAGCTCAGGCACCATATGTTGGAGTTCACCCCGGTGAACGAGAAGGTCGCGTCCCTACACCTTCGGGTTGGGGACAGGTCTCTCACTGTTGTCTCGGCCTACAGGCCAAGCGGCAGTGCAGAGTACCCGACCTTCTTGGAGTCCCTGGGAGGGGTACTAGGTAGTGCTTCGACTGGGGACTCGATTGTTCTGTTCCAAGTAGACGGCGACAGTGAGACCACGCGGGGGTGATCGGGAAACACGGCCTCCCCGATCTGAACCTGAGTGGTGTTCAGTTGTTGGACTTCTGTGCTAGCCACAGTTTGTCCATCACAAACACCATGTTCGAGCACAAAGGTGTCCATAAGTGCATGTGGCACCAGGACACCCTGAGCCAGAGGTCGATGATCAACTTTGTAGTCGTATCATCTGACCTTCGGCCACGTGTCTCGGACACTCGGGTGAAGAGAGGGGCTGAGCTGTCGACTGATCACCACCTGGTGGTGAGTTGGATCTGCTGGGAGGGGAGAAAGCCGGTCAGACCTGGCAGGCCCAAACATATCGTGAGCGTCTGCTGGGAATGATTGGCGGAACCCTCTGTCAGCGAGGTCTTCAACTCATGTTGGAGTCAACATGTTGGAGACATGGAGTCCCAGTGGACCATGTTCTCCACCTGCATTGTCGATGCGGCCACTCGTAGCTGTGGACGCAGGGTCTCTGGTGCCTGTCACGGAGGCAATTCCCGAATCCGGTGGTGGACGCCGGAAGTAAGGGATGCCGTCAAGCTGAAGAAGGAGTCCTACTTGTCTTTGTTGGCAGGTGGGACTCCAGAGACAGCTGACAGGTAACGGCAGGCCAAGCGTGCTGCAGCCTGTGCGGTCGCAGATGCAAAAACTCGGATTTGGGAGGAGTTCGGGGAGGCCATGGAGGAGGACTATTGGTCCGCTTCGAAGAAATTCTGGCAGCAGCTCTCCACCAACACTGTCTACAGTGCGGGTGAGGAGCTGTTGACCCTGACTGGGGATGTTGTCGGGTGGTGAAAGGAATATTTCGAGGATCTCCTCAATGCCATCGTCATGCCTTCCGAAGAGGAAGCAGAGACTGGAGACTCAGAGGCCCACTCATCCATCACACAGGTCGAAGTCACTGAGGTGGTCAGAAAGCTCCTCAGTGGCACGGCTCCTGGGGTGGGTGAAATCCGTCCGGAGTAAATTAAGTCTCTGGATGTTGTGGGACTGTCTTGGTTGACACATCTGTGCAACATCGCGTGGTGGTCGGGGACAGTGCCTCTGGATTGGCAGACCGGGGTGGTGGTCCCTTTGTTTAAGAAGGGGGACTGGAGGGTGTGTTCCAACTACAGGGGGATCACACTTCTCAGCCTCCCCGGTAAGGTCTATTCCAGAGTACTGAAGAGGAGAATTCGACTGATAGTCGAACCTCAGATTCATTAGGAGCAGTGTGGTTTTCGTCCTGGTCACAGCACACTGGACCAGCTCTACACCCTCCATCGGGTGCTTTAGGGTTCATGGGAGTTCGCCCAACCGGTCCACATGTGTTTTGTGGATCTGGAGAAGGCGTTCGACCATGTCCCTCGAGGCGCCCTGTGGGGGGTGCTCCAGGAGTACGGGGTCCGGGGTCCTTTGTTAAGGGCTATCCGGTCCCTCTACAACCGCAGCAGGAGCTTGGTTCGCATTGCCGATAGTAAGTCAAGCCTGTTTCCAGTGCACGTTGGCCTCCACCAGGGCTGCCCTTTGTCACCGGTTCTGTTCATTACCTTTATGGACAGAATTTCTAGGCACAGTCAGGGTGTAGAGGAGGTCCGGTTTGGGAACCACAGAATCTCGTCTCTGATGTTTGCGGACGACGTGGTTCTGTTGGCTTCATCAAATCAGAACCTTCAGCGTGCACTGGAGTGGTTTGCAGCCGAGTGTGAAGCGTCCAGGATGAAAATCAGCACCTCCAAATCCGAGGCCATGGTTCTCGACCGGAAAAGGGTGCTTTGACCTCTTCAGGTTGGTGGAGTGTCCTTGCCTCAAGAGGAGGAGTTTAAGTATCTCGGGGTCTTGTTCACAAGAGAGGGACAGATGGAGCATGAGCTCGACAGACGGATCGGTGCAGCATCTGCAGTGATGCGGTCACTGCATCGGGCCGTCGTGGTGAAGAGAGAGCTGAGCAGGGGGGCAAAGGTTTTGATTTACCGATCGATATACGTTCCAACCCTCACCTATGGTCATGAGATTTGGCTCATGACCGAAAGAACAAGATCAAGAGTACAAGCGGCCGACATGAGTTTCCTCCGCAGGGTGGCTGGGCGCTCCCTTAGAGATAGGGTGAGGAGCTCAGTCACTCGGTAGGAGCTTGGAGTCGCGCCGCTGCTCCTCCACGTTGAAAGGAGCCAGCTGAGGTGGCTCAGGCATCTTTTTCGGCTGCCCCCTGGACGCCTCGCTGGAGAGGTGTTCCGGGTACATCCCATCGGGAGGAAGCCCCGGGGAAGACCCAGGACACGCTGGAGGGACTACGTCTCGCAGCTGGCTTGGGAATGCCTAGGGGTTCCCCCGGAGGAGCTGGGGGAGGTGTGTGTGGATCGGGAGGTCTCAGCGGCTTTGAATGACCTGCTGCCCCCCGCGACCTGACCTCGGATGAAGCAGAAGAAAATGGATGGATGGATGGAATCTATTCTCTTTATCTATTTATCTATTACAGAATTCAGCTTTAATTATTATTGCTAGAAATCTTAGACAAAAAGAAATAGTACCATATCATCCCAATAGAGCGCTTCGCTCTCAGACTGCAGGCTTACTTGTAGTTCCTAAGGTTTGTAAGAGTAGAATGGGAGGCAGAGCCTTCAGCTTTCAGGGTCCTCTCCTGTGGAACCAGCTCCCAATTCAGATCAGGGAGACAGACACCCTCTCTACTTTTAAGATTAGGCTTAAAACTTTCCTTTTTGCTAAAGCTTATAGTTAGGGCTGGATCAGGTGACCCTGAACCATCCCTTAGTTATGCTGCTATAGACTTAGACTGCTGGGGGGTTCCCATGATGCACTGAGTGTTTCTTTCTCTTTTTGCTCTGTATGCACCACTCTGCATTTAATCATTAGTGATTGATCTCTGCTCCCCTCCACAGCATGTCTTTTTCCTGATTCTCTCCCTCAGCCCCAACCAGTCACAGCAGAAGACTGCCCCTCCCTGAGCCTGGTTCTGCTGGAGGTTTCTTCCTGTTAAAAGGGAGTTTTTCCTTCCCACTGTTGCCAAGTGCTTGCTCACAGGGGGTCGTTTTGACCGTTGGGGTTTTTCTGTAATTATTGTATGGCTTTAGCCTTACAATATAAAGCGCCTTGGGGCAACTGTTTGTTGTGATTTGGCGCTATATAAATAAAATTGATTTGATTTGATTTGACTTAATTCTTTATGGTTACTGGACAACCAATTCAGCTTTAATCATTATTGCTAGAAATCTTAGACAAAAAGAACTTTCACTTTAATTCTTTATGGTTAGTGGGCTAATGCTTTAATCTGTTCTCTTTATCTATTTATCTATTACAGAATTCAGCTTTAATCATTATTACTTTCATATGTGTGTGTGTGTGATAGTTTAATGTAGTGTGTGTGTGTGTGTGTGTGTGTGTGTGTGTGTGTGTGTGTGTGTGTGTGTGTGTGTGTGTGTGTGTGTGTGTGTTTGTTATGCTTTAATCTCGTGTGAGTGTATGTGTGTATACGTGCACTTTGACTATGGGGCACTTTCAACACAAGGGCCCCAAAGACGTCCACCTTGGTGCCCCCAATCACCATACCAAGTTTGGTGTCGATCGCTTAATCGCTGTGGAAGTTCACCCAGAACACAAATCGTGCCATATACAAATCGTATATACATACAGTGGGGCAAAAAAGTATTCAGTCAGTCCCTGACTGTGCAAGTTCCCCTACTTAGAAAGATGAGAGAGGTCTGTAATGTTCAACATAGGTACACTTCAACTGTGAGAGACAAAAAGAGAAAAAAAATCTGGGTAATCACATTGTAGGATGTTTAAAGAATTTATTTGTAAATTATGGTGGAAAATAAGCATTTGGTCAATCAAAAAAATTGAACTCAATACTTTGTAACATAATCTTTGTTGGCAATGACAGGTCAAACATTTCCTGTAAGTCTTCACCAGGTTTGCACACACTAGCTGGCATTTTGGCCCATTCCTCCATGCAGATCTCCTGTAGAGCAGTGATGTTTTGGGGCTGTCACTGGGCAGCATGGACTTTCAACTCCCCAAACAAATTTTCTATGGGGTTGAGGTCTGGAGACTGGCTTGGCCACTCCAGGACCTTGAAATACTTTTTATGGAGCCACTCCTTTGTTGCCTGAGTGGTGAGTTTGGAATCACTATCATGCTGGAAGACCCAGCCATGTTGCACCTTCAATGCTTTTACTGATGGAAGGAGATTTTGGCTTTAAAATCTCAAATCCCATATTCATTCTTCCCTTAACACGGAGCAGTCGTCCTGTCCCCTTTCTAGAAAAAACAGCCCCAAAGCATGATGTTTCCACCCCCATGCTTCACAGTAGATATGGTGTTCTTGGAATGCAACTCAGCACTCTTCTTCCTCCAAACACGACAAATTGAGTTTTTACCAAAATGTTCTATTTTGGTTTCATCTGACCACATGATATTCTCCCAATCCTCTTCTGGATCATCCATATGCTCTCTGGCAAACTTCAGATGGGCCTGGACATGTACTGGCTTAAGCAGGGGGACACGCCTGGCACTGCAGGATTTGAGTCCCTCTCTGCGTAGTGTGTAGCCTTTGTTACTTTGGTCCCAGCTCTCTGCAGTCATTCATCAGGTCCCTCCGTGTAGTTCTGGGATTTTTGTTTACCATTCTCATGATAATTTTGACCCCACAGGAGATTATCAATGGTCTTGTATGTCTTCCATTTTCTTACAATTGATCCCATAGTTGATTTATTCACACCAACCTGCTTGCCGATTGTAGATTCACTCTTCCCAGCCTTGTGCAGGTCTACAGTTTTGTCCCTGGTTTCCTTACACAGCTCTTTGGTCTTGGCTATGGTGGACAGGTTGGAGTGTGATTGAGTGTGTGAACAGGCATCTTTTATACAGGTAACAAGTTCAAACAGGTGCAATTAATACAGGTAAAGAGTGCAGAACAAGAGGGCTTCTTAAAGAAAAATGAACAGGTCTGTGTGAGCCAGAATTCTTGCTGGTTGGTAGGTGTTCAAATACTTATTTGCAGCAGTAACATACAAATAAATTATTAAAAAAATCATACATTGTGTTTTCCGGATTTGTTTTTTTAGATTATGTCTCTCACAGCGGACATGCACCTAAGATGAAAATTTCAGACCCCTCCATGATTTCTAAGTGGGAGAACTTGCAAAATCGCAGGGTGTTCAAATACTTATTTTCCTCACTGTAACTCCTCCCCATTCTAGAAAAACAATGCATGTTGAAAACAGTATTATTAATCTCATTGGTCATATTACTTTTATCAATACTGAAATACAATATAGATTTAAATATCATATGTGAAATACACTGTTGTACAGTACTTTGAATTTTGTTTTAACATTACTGTATTAAAAAAAGCTGTTCAAAAAAAATGTTCAAAAAGAAAAAGTAAATCTGTTTCAGAACAGAATATCTGTAAGGCCTTTCGGGAAAGCAGGAGGTGCAATATCACAGGAGTAGAACTGACATGTATTTATGTCATTAATTACAACATAATTACACATGCACAAATTTATGGTGCAGCTCTGATCTACTATTTGTGTGGATGTTTACCTTGGATGGCGATTTAGGGATCGGGGGTGGTCCTCCGGGCCTGAGAGTGTGGTTAGATTCATCTTTACCACTGATAGTCAGACAGACAAAAAGGAAAGATTGAGATTAATTAATGAGAAGATGAGGGTGAGGATTTGCAGGAAAGGTTCAAAAAAGCTGGAAGGAGAAGTTACAGTTTAGAGAAAAGTTACTTGGCATGCTCAGTAAAAGTCCAAGTGGAGAGAAGTTTTAGTTGCAAGAGCTCATGCAGTATAAGTGAGCCTCTTTTTGCACTATTGCATTTTTTTTCTCCCTACAGCTCATGCAAGCACACTTTGTCTGTGGCTGTGACCTTTGCAAATTCTAAAAAGCAGCAGTGATAGTGGCATCTGCTATCATTATGAAAATATTATTTCATGAAAACCTCAAATCTGTAGATATGTCATGGGTTTGGCATAAACAGGCAACTAAAAGCTGTACTCAGCAACTCTATTTGGCAACAAGTGGTAGTACTTTAAAACCTAAACACTATGGAGCCTATGTTGATCATCTATAGTGCTCAGTTTACAGTGCATAGTGCAAAAGCATTTGGGGCGTGTCCAACTCCACTATGCTATTTTTGTGGTAGCACAAAGTAAGGTATAGGGATCGTCACAGGCGTATTTTCAGCATGACATGAATTTAATCCAATTAGTTTTCCACCTGTCACTCCCTTTAACCCTCTGGAGTCAACTGACGCGCCCTCGCGTCAAAAATCAAATGACCTAATTAAGCGTTCCTCCCAATAATTTTTGGAAGGTTTTTGCTGCATTATTATGGTAATGTGTGTGGAGCAGTTCTCTCCGTTCGTGTGCTCCTCCAATATGCATGCGAATAGACTTCTCTCTTTCCTTTTCTTTGCCTGAAGCAGTTTCAAGGTCAGAGAAACCATGACTGCCTCTTTATGATTTGGTGTTAAACACACACTCTAAACCAATCCAAAATTAATCATAAACCCATGTATTTGAAACATATTCTCCTATATCATTGGTGGAAAAACACGCTCACCAATCAAACCAATCAAAACCACCGATTCCACGTGGATTGTTGGTGGACCCCACGTGGAATTGTTCTTGAGAGAAAAAAAATGCCACCAGGGACAAACGATGCCATCAAGTGACCCACAGCAGGAATGACAAAGTATCAGGCCATTCCAGAGCCAACCAATAAAAGTCAGAGAAGTCTTGATTTGCTTTGCTTTGAATTGTTTATCTGAGTAGTACAAACATAATTTGTGTGGCATGTTATTGTATGTAAATTGCTGTACAAAAAATGCCTGAAGCACTCCTGTATTTTAATGCAAATAGATGTATATAACATTGTTTTTGCTACATTTTTGCAAATTTTTGAAATTTACAATTTTTATTTGCATTCTAAGTTATAAAAATGGTTCACTAAAGATGTTTGTGGTTTTCACAGTAAAAAAAACAACCTTTTTCATATTCAAATGTCATGTTTTTGCATGAATTTAGGTTTCATGTGTTAATATAGAATGCCAAAATGGAATAAAAACTGTAAGGTCACACAGGTGCTAAAAAAATGACACCAAACAAGGCAAAGTAAACATTTTTTTTAAGCTGAATTATGAAGGTAAAACCAAAAGTAGTCAAAATCACCCAAATATACCCCAGACTCCAGAGGGTTAAGAGACAAGAGCACCACCAACTGACAGATTGATACTTAGATAGTAAAGTCAGAAGTGAGAGGTTTTCTGGACAGGAAAAGTTTGTACATACAAAGTGTACATGAACAGGCGGACCCAGCGCCACGAGGGGGCGCCCCCTCACGTCGTCAACCTCGCCCCCTCAGATGTGAGAGTTATCAAAAATAAAAAAGAAAGAAAAAAAGAAATACTTATATATATATATATATATATATATATATATATATATATATATATATATGTAAGTATTTCTATAATATATTATTTTATATAATAATATATAATATTATAATATTATATAATAATTCTATTATATAATAATTGTTGTGAATTATGTGAAGCGCCTTGGGGCGACTTTGTCGTGATTTGGCACTATATAAATTAATAAATTGAAATTTAAATTGAAATACTGGAAAATATAGCGCCTCACAGTTTCGCAGATTTTTTTTTGTCCAATTTTGCATGCTTTTTTTTTTTTTTTTAACAGCGCATTGTGCTCTGCGTCCTCATCAAGCAGGCCGGTGTTCTGTCGAGATGACGGGACACCTGTTGCGGCACCGCGAAGGGAGAGCACGCGCATTGTGTTCTGCGTGTCTGTTTATAAGAATCTTCTCACCCAGAAGAAAAAAGAGCGCCAACAACTACCCATAACTGTGTTCTTCACTCGGAAAAAGACACCTGCAGCGAGGTGTGAGTGGAAAAAGGCGCGACAGTGGCGCGGCGCCAGGATGAAGAGGCGCGATCAGAGGAACTGTGAAATACTGGTCAGTCACTATTAATAATTTCAATAAGGTTGGTCTTATTTTTCTACTAAGGTTTGAAGTTTGAGAGTGTTTACACACGAGAGAAAAGTGAGAAAATGTTAATGTCTGTTTGATAAAAGTGTATAAAGTGTGTAGTGAGGGGTTTTACAGCCTTAAAACGTCTATAATAATTGTAAAAAATAACGCTGACTACTTCACGGATTTCGCCTATTGCAGGCTATTTTTAGAACGTAACTCCCGTGATAAACGATGGACCACTGTACATCTACATGAAGTTTATCTTTGACCCGTTGTGTGACTGTCATGCCCAGTTGCGCTGTGTTTGCGCTTGTGATGGAGGGCTGTATGTGGGGTTAATCTACTGTCTCGTGTCAGATAAGTTGTTGGTTTGGTTTTGTGGTATGCAGGAGATCACTTGACCGAGGGTTTATACGTTCAAATAATAATTAAAAAAATACTGTCATCACTCTTTACTCTTAGTCAGTCTCTTACAACAGTTTAGCCTAAATACACGAGCTTTCTAGGAGTGCACCCAATTCATTACGCACGCTCAGAGGCAGGTACCCTCCGGTGCGCACTTTTTTTGGGGGGGCGACCCCGCCCCCTGTGATAAACTCATCACCCCCTTAATATTTTTCTTCTGCCGCCGGGCCTGTGAACACGAGTCATCCACCACACACTGGCATTGATATTAAGTAAATAATTGTCCCCATTACAGCTAATCCAAGTAGAAACTGGCCTTTCTGCCAAATTCTGGAGGTATATATGCTTTGATTCCCACTTTATTTTCTTCATAGAGTCTGCGTTCAGGGAGATGTGATTGGAGATGATTGCTATGCAACAGTATTGCTGGATACAGCTTAAAAGGCACACCTCTGCCCCACTCCTACGTATCTACAGTTCTGAGCTCACAACGCCCGATTAGAAAATCCGTGGATCCACACAACAGTCAAGCACAAGATCTCTCTCAACGATCCCAAGCCTGCAGACTGACTGAGTGACAGACAGACGCTCAAACAGACAGACAAGATTTTTGTCACCATGGTTACCACAGTCGCTGCACAGTTGTAGTTTGGCGTTTACCTCCTGTTTGCTCCAGATGATGAGACGGCGTGGTTACCTGTCTTTCTGCAAGGAGGGTCAGGTTAATGTATGTCATTTTGTTTGTTCTTAAAGCTTCGATGACTGTGTTAATTTATCTTTAGTATTATTGTGTGAAAAATAAGAAGCATGCAGTTTCAAATCGTGGCAATAACAGGTTAATGAAGGCTAATATATACGTATATATGACTGCCAAAAAAATATTACTTTAGATTAATTTTTACAGCACATATGACGCATACATTTTTAAAAATCTGAATTAATTGCACTTTGATCCTTTTTGTTTTATCATCACAGACATGGCCTGTAAATAAAGTGTTTGTGAGAGCAATAACTGGTTCGATGTTCGTGCCTTTGGACACATTTTTTTGCATGGTTTAAACAACAGCGCCAGACCAAAATTTATTGATATTTTTCTAAGTAGTGCCAAGGAAAAATGGCGCTATTAGGACAAACACAGTGCCTGGATCAGCTTTATGTTGTTCTCTGACATGAGGAAGAAAGGTTGCACAACACATAGGTAAAATACATGTCGAATACTTTTCAGACCTGCTATATCTTAAATGTGGGGGTTTTGTGTGTTTACACAAAATGCTGGTTAGACGTTAACGACTGTTAAGTCACAGCCACATCGAGTTCTTACAGGTTAAAAAGTTAAAAGTTTAAAAATGTTTGATTCATGATATTTTTCATCCAGATTTCAATGTTCAATGGGAAGATTTGGACTGTGACTAGAACAGGTATTGAGAAATAATCTCACAATTAATACATTTTTTGTTACTTGCATTGGTGCCCATATGCCAATGACATTTGATTTAGTAAATTAGTTGATCTGTTTTAAATACAAAGTGTACATTAATAAAATAAACTGAGCTACATCACAGATGATATTAATGTGCAAAGAAAGGTATCACAGTCACTTTGCAGTATAAATTAAAATTTGTATTAAAATCTGATTTTTTATGGCTGTGTTGCTCACTAACCTGTTTATGTCTGAGCTCTCCAGTTTTTCCAGGACGTTGTATAAATCCTGATCCAACTGAACACACAGAGAAAAACCTTTAACAATCAATATAACTAAATGAATTCAGCCAAGTCGTCTTTCACACACTGCCCCAAAAGGTTTTTATATTACCTCAGTATGGTGCTTTGTGAGTCCATCTTTTAGAGAGCAGGGCTGTAATTAATTATTTTCATGTGATTAACCATTGAATCTTTCTATTTTTTTTTTAACAATTAAACATTTTGTCTATTAAGTCAAATGCAATACTCCACGCAGTCCTCAATATGCCAAAGCACTAATGTCACTAAGACATACGAGGTCTGTCAATAAAGTAACGGTCCTTTTTATTTTTTTCAAAAACTATATGGATTTGAATCACGTGCGATTACATCAGCCAACCTTGAACCCTCGTGCGCATGCGTGTGTTACTGTCGCTTTAAGGACTCCCCATGGAGCCGCAGGGCGCGCCGCGCCCCGAGCCGCCGTCGTCTGCCCGTTTCGAGCTGAAAACTTCCAAATTTAAGCCTCTGTTGACCCAGGACGTCGTGAGAGAACAGAGAAGTCTCACAAAAGGTCGGGATCAGCAGTTTATCCGGACATTCCACTGTTAAAGGAGATTTTGTAATGAAAGACGTGCAGACGGATTCGCACGTCGGTGCGCAGCTGCTCATGGCCCAGCTCCACAGCAAAACACCTCTGTTGGAAGCCTTACAGAACAAGTTGGCACATGCCCAGCTGTTAAACAATTTCTCGGATACTCACTCGACTAAAAGCCATCGAAATCCGCCTAAATCTTATGAATGGTTATCAACACGGAGGTGTTTTTCCTGTGGCGCCACGCTGCGCCAGCTGGGTGCCGACGTGCGAATCCGTCCGCACATCTTTCATTACAAAATCTCCTTTAACAGTGGACTGTCCGGATAAACTGCTGATCCCGACCTCTTGTGAGACTTCTCTCTTCTCTCATGACGTCCTGGGTCAACAGAGGCTTAAATTTGGAAGTTTTCAGGTCGAAACAGGCTGACGACGGCGGCTCGGGGCGCGGCGCGCCCTGCGGCTCTGCGGGGAGTCCTTAAAGCGACAGAAACACTCCATAATCTCTCATCAGCCGTTAAAATTTTCACCGAAAACCAGCTGAATTTCTCGAATAGTGTCCACTCGGATGTGCCTCACAGTTTTTGAAAAAATTTTGATCAAGCAAAGCGGCAGTCTCTGAGCCATTCCTGAACAATGAAAAAAAAGACGAGAGGGGTGGACCAGTGCTCACTCAAAGCCTGCCCACAGGCGAATGACGCAACCAACAGGCGTGGAAAAACTCACGCATGCGCACGAGGGTTCAAGGTTGGCTGAAGTAATCGCACGTGATTGAAATCCATATAGTTTTTGAAAAAAATAAAAAGGACCGTTACTTTATTGACAGATCTCGTATTTAGTTGCTGCTGACAGCCACTGTCTCAAATTTGGCAATTTCATTTAAATGTCATGAGTAAAACCAGTTATACATTGTTTTAGCGTTGTTTAAAAAAAAATCAACCAGCCAACCAAACTGGTCATATCCTGTTTTAAAGGAGCCATAGTGTATGAAATCAGTTTGCATCTATTTTTAGCAGTTTGTATATTGTTAGCGATTAACATAATGTATCTATATTAGCATACTGTATAAAAACTATGCTGCTGTTATTACAATGTTGACCTGAAATGGCTTGTTGACCACAAGTGACATGTCACAATGTTTTCAAGAAACAGGTTATGGTTAGCCTGGGTAGCTTTAAAATTAGTGAAAGAGAATGTAAATGGTGCACAAAAAAATTTTTATTTTGAAAATTTGGGGGTGGGGGGGATAAAATTTGGAAGATTTTCAAAATAAATGACATTATGCATAAATTGTCAAAATACTTGATAGTTATGTGTTTCAAACTGGTTAACTGACAAATTGTTCCAACAGTATAAAATAAAAATTGCTGAACTTAAGGTGGTAATACCAATACTGTTAATTATTTGGATTTATAAAGCACCTTTTTATTCAAGATACCCAAAGTGCTTACAAGTTGCATTATTCATTCACTCTCACATTTACAAATTGGTGGTAGTAAGCTGCTAATGTGGCCACAGCTGCCCTGGGGCAAACTGACAGCCAGTGGCTGCCATTCTGCACCTCCAACCACCACCTCATTCATACACAGGCAAGGTGGGTTAAGTGTCTTGCCCAAGGACACAACGGCAGTATGCAGACTCTTAACTGGTTGGGAGCCAGATTCGAACCACCGACCTTTCAGTCATAGCCCCATTGGCTTGAAAATGTGCGTGTTCAATAAAATTCACTTTCAATCAATTTCAATTTATTAATTTATACAGCGCCAACTCACGACAAAGTCGCCCCAAGGCACTTCACACAATTCACAACAACACAAATTAATCTAAAATCAAAATTAAAAGCAAGAAAAGCACAATAAAAAGATAAAACACAGAAGAATAAAAGGAAATTACAAAGCAAACACAAACAAATTAAATTAATGATAAGACAGTCTAAAAAAGCGGGTCTTCGGTCTTGATTTAAAAGTCTCCACCGTGTCAGACTGCCGAATAACAGCAGGTAGATCATTCCAAAGAGTCGGACCACGGAAGGAGAAGGCTCTATACCCCACAGACTTCTTGTTCATCCTCGGCCCTGTGCAGGGCTTCTGTGTGTTCCAAAATTCCATATCTTAGGGCCCCTTCACACATAACAAAATTGGGCAAAAGAAGCAGAACACAGCCAAAAAACTGCAAACAAAAAAATTAAATGGGGAAACGCAAAACATTCCACCTGCTGTTGGGAGGGACACACGGTCAGACAGGTGTGCATAATACCGCAGCGACGGTTTTGTGCACGCGTATGAGTGTGCACGAACACAGTGCGAGCACATGAAATGTGTGGCACCACATTGCGTTGCTGCTGTGCGGGAAAACAAAAAAACCATACACCAAAAAAAAAAACACTGCAATTTCTAATATTTAATTCCACTTATCAAGCACACAATACAAGTATGATCCTTCTGTTCCTCTGTATAAGACCCATGGTCATAGACGTCAAGTCATGAAATGACATGAAACGACATGAATGACGCAGTGCGCTCATATCATGTCAACGTCTGCTGGCCCTGCGTGTCTAGTTGGCACAGTGCGTGTGTCCAGTGAGTGGCACGCTGAGGGACACCGCATCATGCGGACCATAGCTCACGTGGGTAAGGTGACATTCAGATTGACAGCTGAGTGTACTCATGATCAAACGGTCCTTTTCACATGGCACAGCCTGCCAATATGCGCTGTGTGGTCGCTCCAGCCTGTTGCAAAGGCGATACATGTTTTTATGTATTTCCACGTGAGGACATCAAGCACATGCACATGCCTCATGGTGGAGAGTTGTATGGTCATATCCGTCATAACATGGGACCTGTTCTCCAGCTGTGACTTGCAGGTCCACAGATCTCAACAGCAGCGGCTCGCACAGACATGCCCACCTTACCGAATAAACTCAACTCAAACACCACAGTCTCACTCTCTGTTCCTTTGTAATGTGATTATTTGTTATGTATCTGTTATGTAATTATGTATGTAGTTATTGTTGGATGTATTTATTTAACTGTCCTGTTCTCTATGTTTTTAATTTAACACGTCATGTGCACTGAGCCGCTGTCAGCTGAAATTGACGAGAGCATGACAGCCCACCCACACATGTGCAAGGCTGGAGTGTTGTTTATGTTGTTGATGGCAAGACATATTTCCTCCAGCTGAGCTGCGAGTACACAGCAGTCAGCTGTTCCAGCTGCTCACTGCACTGGACAGCAATCGCACTATGGGACACGCAGCCACACCTGACATTGTTGGATGATGGTGTGTGTATGTGGGGGACACATTTGTGTTTGGAGGGGGGACACACCGCACTCTTACATGTCATTTGTGTGTGTTGGGGGGGTTGGCACAGTCACAGATTAGCTTTTCAGATAAGTTTTAAAACCACCACCAATTATCTTCCGATAAATTTAGTTCTGATTTTTTCTTTGCTGGTAAAGTTTAATGTTTGTAAACCCTAAAATCAAACATTTTAGTCCATTTATGTTGTGTTTATAGCCACTGAGCAGACTGGCTGCCCGTTGCTTGCTGATATCATCATTAAGCGCAAAACGTGATTGGCCGGTCGACGCGGGGGGCATTGTGGGTAGTGTAGTTCAGGTTCACTTTGGACATTACAGTGACTTGTCCACTCGACACAAAAACAAAACAGACTAATTTCAACATTATTTTATTTTATTTCTTTGTGGCTGTAATTTATTTGCCAAGACTCAGTGGGGGAGAGGAGCTCTCATGGCGCAGCTGTGTGTACAGAGGGAGAGACTTTTCATCACGTTTCGACACTGTTTTGGATTTTAAAAAAGGACGCTTTATGTGGATTATTTATTCAGATGAATCCCACTGAAACTAACAGGTAAGAATTAATATTTACTACTTGTATTTTACTCTGCCAATCAATGCATTAATGGATGTATTTCGGTTGTTTAAGTAGCAGGGTTCAAAGCTCGTAAATGACGATGTATCTAATACCGAGATGAACTGTGACTTCTAATGCTATGTTTTATTGCTTTTGAAAGATGATGACAGTGTTTGGGGTTTTATTTATTTTATTTTTTGTTTGTTTGTTTATTAATTTTTCATGCATTCTTTGTGTTTGTCATCCTTGAATTTACCCAGCAGCCCCTGCGGCGCTTAAAGTGAAACTGGTTTGTCGGAAGCCGACACTGTAATCTGATGTGGCCACATCAAATCAATACTAATAGTTATCGGTTTTCGGTTATCTGTAATAAAGATAAATTTTTTAGCAGTTTATCGGTTTATCGTCATAAAAGATAACTTTTCAGTTATCTGATTAATGGTTATCAAAGCTAACTTTTTGGTTAGCTGTGCCCACCACTGCTTATTATTATATTTTTGTGGTTCTGCTAACAAAGCAATAACGCAACAAAATCACACTGATGGGAGCACAACTTCCTTGGCACAGGTCAATAAAAGACTGTACATTGACTTTACATTTACAATAACATTTACATTTACTCTGATGGACTACCCAGCAGTGGGGAATAAGTTTCATTACACTAGAAGTCTTTCAGAAAGCGCTGTAACTAGGTTTAAGGATATGATTCCTTCTTTATGTTCTCTAATGCCATATACCAACACAGTGCAGAGTAGCTACCTAAACTCTGTAAGGGAGATAGAGTATCTCGTCAATAGTTTTACATCCTCATTGAAGACAACTTTGGATGCTGTAGCTCCTCTGAAAAAGAGAGCTTTAAATCAGAAGTGTCTGACTCCGTGGTATAACTCACAAACTCGTAGCTTAAAGCAGATAACCCGTAAGTTGGAGAGGAAATGGCGTCTCACTAATTTAGAAGATCTTCACTTAGCCTGGAAAAGAGTCTGTTGCTCTATAAAAAAGCCCTCCGTAAAGCTAGGACATCTTTCTACTCATCACTAATTGAAGGAAATAAGAACAACCCCAGGTTTCTTTTCAGCACTGTAGCCAGGCTGACAAAGAGTCAGAGCTCTATTGAGCTGAGTATTCCATTAACTTTAACTAGTAATGACTTCATGACTTTCTTTGCTAACAAAATTTTAACTATTAGAGAAAAAATTACTCATAACCATCCCAAAGACGTATCGTTATCTTTGGCTGCTTTCAGTGATGCCGGTATTTGGTTAGACTCTTTCTCTCCGATTGTTCTGTCTGAGTTATTTTCATTAGTTACTTCATCCAAACCATCAACATGTTTATTAGACCCCATTCCTACCAGGCTGCTCAAGGAAGCCCTACCATTATTTAATGCTTCGATCTTAAATATGATCAATCTATCTTTGTTAGTTGGCTATGTACCACAGGCTTTTAAGGTGGCAGTAATTAAACCATTACTTAAAAAGCCATCACTTGACCCAGCTATCTTAGCTAATTATAGGCCAATCTCCAACCTTCCTTTTCTCTCAAAATTCTTGAAAGGGTAGTTGTAAAACAGCTAACTGATCATCTGCAGAGGAATGGTCTATTTGAAGAGTTTCAGTCAGGTTTTAGAATTCATCATAGTACAGAAACAGCATTAGTGAAGGTTACAAATGATCTTCTTATGGCCTCGGACAGTGGACTCATCTCTGTGCTTGTTCTGTTAGACCTCAGTGCTGCTTTTGATACTGTTGACCATAAAATTTTATTACAGAGATTAGAGCATGCCATAGGTATTAAAGGCACTGCGCTGCGGTGGTTTGAATCATATTTGTCTAATAGATTACAATTTGTTCATGTAAATGGGGAATCTTCTTCACAGACTAAAGTTAATTATGGAGTTCCACAAGGTTCTGTGCTAGGACCAATTTTATTCACTTTATACATGCTTCCCTTAGGCAGTATTATTAGACGGTATTGCTTAAATTTTCATTGTTACGCAGATGATACCCAGCTTTATCTATCCATGAAGCCAGAGGACACACACCAATTAGCTAAACTGCAGGATTGTCTTACAGACATAAAGACATGGATGACCTCTAATTTCCTGCTTTTAAACTCAGATAAAACTGAAGTTATTGTACTTGGCCCCACAAATCTTAGAAACATGGTGTCTAACCAGATCCTTACTCTGGATGGCATTACCCTGACCTCTAGTAATACTGTGAGAAATCTTGGAGTCATTTTTGATCAGGATATGTCATTCAAAGCGCATATTAAACAAATATGTAGGACTGCTTTTTTGCATTTACGCAATATCTCTAAAATCAGAAAGGTCTTGTCTCAGAGTGATGCTGAAAAACTAATTCATGCATTTATTTCCTCTAGGCTGGGACTATTGTAATTCATTATTATCAGGTTGTCCTAAAAGTTCCCTAAAAAGCCTTCAGTTAATTCAAAATGCTGCAGCTAGAGTACTGACGGGGACTAGAAGGAGAGAGCATATCTCACCCATATTGGCCTCTCTTCATTGGCTTCCTGTTAATTCTAGAATAGAATTTAAAATTCTTCTTCTTACTTATAAGGTTTTGAATAATCAGGTCCCATCTTATCTTAGGGACCTCGTAGTACCATATCACCCCAATAGAGCGCTTCGCTCTCAGACTGCAGGCTTACTTGTAGTTCCTAGGGTTTGTAAGAGTAGAATGGGAGGCAGAGCCTTCAGCTTTCAGGCTCCTCTCCTGTGGAACCAGCTCCCAATTCAGATCAGGGAGACAGACACCCTCTCTAGTTTAAGATTAGGCTTAAAACTTTCCTTTTTGCTAAAGCTTATAGTTAGGGCTGGATCAGGTGACCCTGAACCATCCCTTAGTTATGCTGCTATAGACGTAGACTGCTGGGGGGTTCCCATGATGCACTGTTTCTTTCTTTTTTTGCTCTGTATGCACCACTCTGCATTTAATCATTAGTGATCGATCTCTGCTCCCCTCCACAGCATGTCTTTTTCCTGGTTCTCTCCCTCAGCCCCAACCAGTCCCAGCAGAAGACTGCCCCTCCCTGAGCCTGGTTCTGCTGGAGGTTTCTTCCTGTTAAAAGGGAGTTTTTCCTTCCCACTGTAGCCAAGTGCTTGCTCACAGGGGGTCGTTTTGACCGTTGGGGTTTTACATAATTATTGCATGGCCTTGCCTTACAATATAAAGCGCCTTGGGGCAACTGTTTGTTGTGATTTGGCACTATATAAAAAAATTGATTGTAATTGATTGTATTGATTACATTGAGGTTTTTATACATATATACACATATAGCATTGATTTTTTTTAATGACTTTGATTTGTTTGCTTCTGATGGCATTCTGAATCTCACCCTACTCTTTTCTTTGTGAAACTTCTCCTCAAATCCGGCCAAACTCTGGAACGTGCTCACATAAAACCCAACGCGACTACAGAGAGACAAAAGAGACAAAATAAGAAATGTTTTAGGAAGAAATGGAAGCTAAAAATGTCCATTTTAATTTCCGCTGAGCACCAATGAAGTCAGTTATGGCGCTAATAACAAACCTGTTCCAGAGGGACGGTAACTCCTCCTGCAAATCGACATTAATCTCCTCGAACACCTTCTGCGCTCTCTCTAACTCCTCCTCTGCCTGAAACACACAAAATCCACATTGTATCTCAGAGCAGCAGGACACATCTTTTGCTGGTCACAGCATGTTTTTCTCAGTGCGTGTGTGTGCGCATGTATGTGTACCTGACTCCTGGACAGGCTGGTCTGAGCTACATTGTGTGCAGACAAAATCCCCTGAGCCCAAGATGGAGTGGCTCTCTCCAACAAAGAGGAAGGCTGAAAGGGAACAAAAATAAACATGGCACAGGTAATGATGAACATCAAAAATAATTTAACTTCCAAAACACTGGAATGATCATTTAATTTACCTTGGTGATTTTAATGCCTCCGTCCTTTTTCTTTGCCTTGTGTGTGGCAGCATAGTTGTGCCTGGCGCTGTCATAGTCAACTAGCTTCCTGTCCCTCTTAGCGATACGAGCCTGGCAGTAACAGAGGAGTTAAAGGGATCAAGTTATAAAAAATTGGTTTTACAGATAAAGATAGCTGGGATTTCATGTTGAACATGTGGAATGTTCCACAGTTCCATATCCATGAATGCAGAAATTCTACAAATAAAAGAAAAACATAGGCCTGCAGTGACTTGTTTTAGACATCTTTGACATATGTACCAAAGTCCTTATTTGGAATGCTGCCTTCTCTGTGAGATTTGCTCAGCTGGTAAATGGACCCCCCCCACCCACACACACTCACACACACACCGTCCTAACCAACAGTATATTAGTTTTCTCAAAAAATGTATAACATGGCATCTTCGATTCCATTTTGACAGTTTTTGAACTTTCAGTTATGAGCAAAGAAAAGATTTTATTGCAGTTTTTATAACAACTTGAGACTACAGTGGTCCCTCATTTATCGCAGGAGTTACGTTCTAAAAAATAACCCACGATAAGCGAAATCCGCGAAGTAGTCAGCGCTATTTTTTGCAATTATTATAGATGTTTTAAGGTTATAAAACCCCTCACTACACACTTTATACACTTTTCTGAAACAGGCATTAACATTTTCTCACTTTTCTCTCCTGTGTAAACACTCTCTTTTTTCTTCTGTGCGAGAAGATTATAAACAGACACACGCAGAACACAATGCGCATGCTCTCCCTTTGCTCACTGCCTCCGGGGGTACGGCTGCGGGACCCGCAAAGAATCCAAGTCCTCTCTCGGTGGCCATGGAGCTCTGCGGCTGTGGTCAACATCCGCATCAAAACAGCGAGCGTAGTCTCTGGACCTGTTGCCAGATTTGGCGCAGTTCCACACAGCAGAGAGGAAATGAGTGGCACGCTGCTGCGTTTACCAAGCCCGCAGATAGCGCATCAGAGGCAGTGAGAGCAATTGCTGTGATGTCGACCGGTGCCGCGACCCGCCTGCCTGATAAGGATGCAGAACACAATGCGCTGTTAAAAAAAAAAAAGCATGCAAAATTGCACTAAAAAATCCGCGAAACTGCGAGGCCGCGAAAGGTGAACCACGTTATAGCGAGGGACCACTGTATTTTATTAATTTATCAACATCACTGAAAACACTGGTAACTTTACAATATGAGAATGTGGAAAGAAAGCTGTGTGGGCACTGCATAGTTACCTTGATATCAGGGAACTGGCCCAGGTATGTATCCATGGAGATGAGTGCATGGTCAACCAACTTCTGGTGGTAGTCTGTCCAGAGAACATCACAGTCCTACAGCACGGTCAAACAAAAAGACAATCAACTTTCAGAACATCACCCGACCTGATCAGTTCTGTGTTTCAGCATTACAGAATGGTAACTGTAATTTTAATTATGCCCAGCATATCCAAATAAATCCACAAATCAGGGCCATTTTTTTCCAAAGTAGCAGGTGCAGCTGAGGGGCATGTATCTCACAGATTGGATAAAAGACTGCCAATTAAACAAGTTTTGAAAAGTGAAGCCAGCTTCCTGATAGAGTGGAATGAGGAAAGATTTTTGTTGTTGTTCAAAAAGACACATGAGTCTTGAGCATAGATTTTAATCTTTCTTGGAGATAATTCCTCCTGTATTCCATTTTACATTGATATTCTGAATGGTGACACAACAAATAAGTGTTACATTATGAATAATTTCACTAATCACAGCCACAAAATATTATAACTCCTTCAAAGTTGCCATAGGTATCTTGGTGGCCTCCCCCTGTCTACTCCAGAACTGTCTACTCCAGACAGATTTACCTTACTGTTTATACTGTATTTTGCAATGATTTATATAAATGCAGTCCATTCACTTGGAGATGTTCATGTATCCATCCTCTGATTTGTTAAATAAAACTGGCTGTAAAAGTGACATTTTAGTTGTACTATATGAAAGAATAGCGATACAATGACTTATTTTGGCTTTGTTACTTGTATTTGATTTACATCATGTTGTACAGATTTGTTTTCAATGGCCATGCATTTAAGGATTTTTGATATTCAGAAAGTTGAATTCTCTTTGTTAAACTAATGTCACAAAAAATAAAAATGTGAAAGTAGAAATGTGTATGCTTCCCCAATTTTTTATTCCACTGTATATTATTTGAAACGGTAAAAATCAAGTACATGTGCTGCAGTAGTCAAATGTCCAACAGTTTTTTTTTTTAGAAAGAAAGAAAGAAAGAAAGAAAGAAAGAAAGAAAGAACATTTTAATTTAAACTAAAAAGAAAATTTTAGTTAACATTTGTATGTTCTGAAATCCCCCATTTCCTACTTTTATATATATATATATATATATATATATATATATATATACATCTGAAGCTTTAGTTTTAAAGGATTGCACTAATTTTAAACATTTTAGTGTGGACATGGTGTGTGCGCAGTGCATTATGGGTACTGTAATAGTTCAGGACAGGAGAAATGAATTTGAGATGCTCTGATCAGGCTCCACACGGAAAACAGCATTAAACCCTTTGTATATTGTGCCTAAAACTCTCATGAATATATTCTCTGTGTTTATAGATGTTGTTATTGTGTTTGTTCTATGTAAAAATGCCAGATGCAGCTCAGGTTGCTTCTCCATTATTTTCAATTGGATTTACTGTGAGCTGCAATCGCTTCCTGTTTGCTCTACAACGTCCTGTTTATTGTCCTTTACAACACTGTTTGTCATCTTTGTTCCAGAGTAATATATATAAGATGTCTGAAATTCGGTTTGTCCATCCATTCATCGATCCATTTTCTTCCACTTCATCCGAGGTCGGGTTGCGAGTGCAGCAGCTCAAGCAAAGCCGCCCAGACCTCCCGATCCACACACACCTCCCCCAGCTCCTCGAGGCATTCCCAAGACAGCAGCGAGACATAGTCACTCCAATGTGTCCTGGCTCTTCCCCGGGGCCTCCTCCTGATGGACGTGCCCAGAACACCTCTCCAGCGAGGGGTCCAGGGGGCATCTAAAAAAGATGCCCGAGCCACCTTAGCTGGCTCCTTTCAACGTGGAGGAGCAGCGGCTCAACTCCGAGCTCCTCACCCTATCTCTAAGGGAGCGCCCAGAAACCCTGCGGAGGAAACTCATCTCGGCCGCTTGTACTCCCGATCTTGTTCTTTCGGTCATGAGCCAAATCTCATAACCATAGGTGAGGGTTGGAACGTAGATCGTTCTGTAAATCGAGAGCTTTGCAACCCTGCTCAGCTCTCTCTTCACCACGATGGTCCGATACAGCGACCGCATCACTGCAGACACTGCACCGATCCGTCTGTCAATCTCACGCTCCATCCGTCCCTCTCTCGTGAACAAGACCGCGAGAAATGTAAACTCCTCCACTTGAGGCAAGGTCAATCCACCATCCTGAAGTGGCAAAGCACCTTCTTCCGGTCGAGAACCATGGCCTTGGATTTGGAGGTGCTGATTTTCATCCCGGACGCTTCACACTCGGCTGCAAACCACACCAGTGCATGCTGAAGGTCCTGATTTGACAAAGCCAACAGAACCACATTGTCTGCAAACAGCAGAGACGAGATTCTGTGGTTCCCAACCTGGACCCCATCTACACCCTGACTGCCCAGAAATTCTGTCCATAAAGGTAATGAAAAGAACCAGTGACAAAGGGCAGCACTGGCGTAAGCCAACGTGCACTGGAAACAGGCTTGACTTACTACCGGCAATGCGAACCAAGCTCCTGCTGCGGGCGGACAGGGACTGGATAGCCCTTAGCAAAGGACCACAGACCGCGTACTCCCGGAGCACCCCCCACAGGGCGCCTCGAGGGACACAGTCGAACGTCTTCTCCAGATCCACAAAACATATGTGGACTGGTTGGGTGAACTCCCATGAACCCTCGAGCACCCGATGGAGGGTGTAGAGCTGGTTCAGTGTGCCGCGACCAGGACAAAAACCACACTGCTACTCCTGAATCCGAGGTTCGACTATCGGTCAAATTCTCCTCTCAAGTACTCTGAAATAGACCTTACCGGGGAGGCTGAGGAGTGTGATCCCCCTGTAGTTGGAACATACCCTCCGGTCCCCCTTTTAAAGAGAGGGACCACAACCCCGGTCTGCCAATCCAGAGGCACTGTCCGCAATAGCCACGCAATGTTGCAGAGACATGTCAACCAAGACAGACCCACAACATCAGAGACTTTAGGTACTCCGGACGGATTTCATCCACCCCAGGAGCCTTGCCACCAAGGAGCTTTCTGACCACCTCGGTGACTTCGGCCTGGGTTATGGATGAGTCAGACTCTGAGTCCCCAGTCTCTGCTTCCTCTTCGGAAGACATGATGATGGGATTGAGGGGACCCTCGAAGTATTCCTTCCACCGCCCGACAACATCCCCAGTCAGGGTCAACAGCTCCCCACCCACACCGTAGAGAGTGTTGGTGGGGAGCTGCTTCCACCTCCAGATGCGTCGGACGGTTTGGCAGAATTTCTTCAAGGCCAACTGACAGTCCTCCTCCATGGCCTCCCTGAACTCCTCCCAGACCCAAGTTTTTGCCTCTGTGACCGCACAGGCTGCAGCACGCTTGGCCTGCCGGTACCTGTCAGCTGCCTCTGGAGTCCCACCTGCCAACAAACACAAGTAGGACTCCTTCTTCAGCTTGACGACGTCCCTTACTTCCAGCATCCACCACCAGGTTCGGGGATTGCCGCCGCAACAGGTACCAGAGACCCTGCAACAACAGCTACAAGTGGCCGCATCGAAAATGGAGGTGGAGAACATGGTCCACTCAGACTCCATGTGTTCAAACTCCCTCGGGATCTGGGAGAAGCTCTCCCAGAGGTGGGAGTTGAAGACCTCACTGACAGAAGGTTCCGCCAGTCGTTCCCAGCAGACCCTCACGATACATATAGGCCTGCCAGGTCTGACCGGCTTCCTCCCCTCCCAGCAGATCCAACTCACCACCAGGTGGTGATCGGTCGACAGCTCAGCCCCTCTCTTCACCCGAGTGTCTGAGACACGTAGCTGAAGGTCAGATGAGATGACTACAAAGTCAATCATCGACCTATGGCTCAGGGTGTCCTGGTGCCATGTGTACTTATGGACACCCTTGTGCTCGAACTTGATGTTCGTGATGGACAAACTGTGGCTAGCACAGATGTCCAACAACTGAACACCACTCTGGTTCAGATCGGGGAGGCCATGCTTCCCGATCACCCCCCTCCAGGTCTCACTGTCGCCACCCACATGGGTGTTGAAGTCCCCCGGGAGAACAATGGAGTCCTCAGTCAGAGCACTATCTAGTATCCCTCCCAGGGACTCCAAGAAGTTTGGGTACTCTGCACTGCTGCTTGGGCCATACGCTGAGACAATAGTGAGAGACCTGTCTCCGACCCGAAGGCGTAGGGACGCGACCTTCTCATTTACCGGGGTGAACTCCAACACATGGCGACTGAGCTGGGAAGCAATAAACAATGCTACCCCTGCCCGCCGCCTCTCCCCGTGGACAACGGCAGAAAAGTGGAGCACCCAGCCCCTCTCCAGGAGTTTGGTACCAGAGCCCTAGCTGTGCATGGAGGTGAGCCTGACTATCTCTAGTCGGTACCTCTCAACCTCCCTCACAAGCTCAGGCTCCTTCCCCCCCAGTGAGGTGACATTCCACGTCCCGACAGCCAGAGGCTGTAAGCGCGGAACGGGCCTCTGGGCCACCCACCTTCGACCGCCACCCAGTCCTCTCTGCCCCTGATCCCCATGGCCTCCTCTGCAGGTGGTGAACCCACAGGAGGGTGGGCCCACATCGCTCTTTCAGGCTGGGTCCGGCCAGGCCCCATGGGCTACGGCCCGACCACCAGGCACTCGTGCACAAGCCCCAACCCCAGGTCTGGCTCCAGGGTGGGACCCTGGCTCCGCCGTAATGGGCGATGTCTCAGTCCTTGATTTCATACTGGTCATGGGAGCTTCTGAACTGTCCTTAGTCTGACCCGTCCCCAATACCTGTTTGCCATGGGAGACCCTACCAGGGGCACAAAGACTCCGACAACATAGCCCCTAGGATCAACCAGGTACGCAAACTCCCCCACCACGATAAGGTGGCAGTTCGAGGGGGAGTTAAAAAAAAGGGGGGAGTGAAATTCGATTTGTGCTTATTAAATTCCACGCAGATTAAATGTAGCAGACATGGATTATTTGGAATAGTTGTTTTGGCAAGATTTCATGGTCTCTACTGCCATCTACTGGCCAGGAGTGTTCATGGCAGTATTATCAGGTTATATCAGACGGTTGTCAAATCACAACTTGACTTTTAGCTTTTGGAAATGGCTTTTTTTACATATGAAAAAAATGGCATATTTTCCAAAAGCACATTTATATGTACACCAACACACACATCACATTAATGTGTATGTTTTTACATAGAATGAATCAACCAATCTGTGTTAGCGGAGTCTATTTTGCCCATAATCCCTTTGGCATCTGTGTGTGTTTGTTACACAACTTGAGAATTAGTGCATTATTTAAAATTAAAAGTTATGCGTTATATTTTAACTTTGTACAAATGACAGAATTGTCATTAATGTAGGTATTCTATACAGAATAATTTCATTTATACGTCAAAACTGCTTTATTTTCCAAGACCTCTGCCTCACAGTGGAACTCCTGTATGTGGTTAAGGAATAATGATTTTTTTTTTTTTTTTTTTTTTTGGTGATAACTGGTGGTCAGGCTCTTTTTGCTGTGGTAGAGTAAAATATGTAGTAAACAGCAGCTTCCAGCAGGGGGCACAGCGCACAAAGACAGAAGTGGTGATTTATTGTTTGGGTTTGTGATCGTGGTTTAAAAATCAATTTTGAAAATTATCGGTGATCGGTTAGCTGTAGCTTCCGAATGTTTGGGTGGTTTATCGGTTTAGCTTTGTAAAAGATAACTTTTCAGTTAGCTGATTAGCTGTGCACTGCATACATACATTGCCTTATACGAGGTCTGTCCGTAAAGTATAGGTCCTTTTTATTTTTTTCAAAAACTATATGGATTTCATTCATATGTTTTTACATCAGACATGCTTGAACCCTCGTGCGCATGCGTGAGTTTTTCCACGCCTGTCGGTGACGTCATTCGCCTGTGAGCACTCCTTGTGGGAGGAGTCGTCCAGCCCCTCGTCGGAATTCCTTTGTCTGAGAAGTTGCTGAGAGACTGGCGCTTTGTTTGATCAAAATTTTTTCTAAACCTGTGAGACACATCGAAGTGGACATGGTTCGAAAAATTAAGCTGGTCTTCAGTGAAAATTTTAACAGCTGATCAGAGATTTTGAGGTGATTCTGTCGCTTTAAGGACTTTTCACGGTGCGAGACGTCACGCAGCGCTCTCAGGCAGCGTCATCAGCCTGTTTCAAGCTTAAAACCTCCACATTTCAGGCTCTGTTGATCCAGGACGTCGTGAGAGAACAGAGAAGTTTCAGAAGAAGTCGGTTTCAGCATTTTATCCGGATATTCCACTGTTAAAGGAGATTTTTTTAATGAAAGACGTGCGGACGGATTGCAGCGTCGGCTCGCAGCCGCCGCGATGCTCCATCACAGGAAAAACACCTCTGTTGGAAGCCTTGAGGACAAGTTGGAACATCTCCAGCTGATAAACAATTTCTCATATACTCACTCCACTGAAAGCCATCAAAAGCCAACTGGATTTTAACAAATGGTTATCAACACGGAGGTGTTTTTCCTGTGCCGCCGCGCCGCGTCGGCTGCGTCCCGATGCGCGGACCCGTCTGCGCGTCTTTCATTAAAAAAATCTCCTTTAACAGTGGAATATCTGGATAAAATGCTGAAACCGACTTCTTCTGAAACATCTCTGTTCTCTCACGACGTCCTGGATCAATAGAGCCTGAAATGTGGAGGTTTTAAGCTTGAAACAGGCTGATGACGCTGCCTGAGAGCGCTGCACGACGTCTCGCACCGTGAAAAGTCCTTAAAGCGACAGAATCACCTCAAAATCTCTCATCAGCTGTTAAAATTTTCACTGAAAACCAGCTTAATTTTTCGAACTGTGTCCACTTCGATGTGTCTCACAGGTTTAGAAAAAATTTTGATCAAACAAAGCGCCAGTCTCTCAGCAACTTCTCAGACAAAGGAATTCTGACGAGGGGCTGGACGACTCTTCCCACAAGGAGTGCTCACAGGCGAATGACGTCACCGACAGGCATGGAAAAACTCACGCATGTACACGAGGGTTCAAGCATGTCTGACGTAAAAACATATGAATGAAATCCATATAGTTTTTGAAAAAAATAAAAAGGACCTATACTTTACGGACAGCCCTCGTATATATATATATATATATATATATATATATATATATATATATATATATATATATTAAGGGTGTAACGACATGTATTTGTATTGAACCGTTTCAGTATGGGACGTTCGGTTCAGTACAGGGCAGTGCACGGGTGAGTTCGTGTTGCATGTGTTTACATTTAGTGTTGCTAACTTGCCGACTTTCTCGCTAAATCTGGCGACTTTCCAAACCCTCTTGACGACTTATTTTTTCAAAAGTGACTAGTGACAAATCTAACGACTTTTCCTGGCGTTACTGGACACTTTTCTGATGTTTGGCGACTGTAAGTGAAAGTCTCTGTTGTCACCGAGTAGCAGCAGGTCTCCCCCACCTCCGCTGCCTGCAGCAAAATGTAAAGTGCTAAGCGGAGGGATATCGACAATCCTCCTCACTCGAACTCACTCACCCTACTGACTTCATTTGCTGCGCTGTGATTAAATAGTCCCCAGACTTTGAGAAGCCCTGGCCTTGAGAAGTAATTTTATTTTAATAATTGATGGCCAATTTTAATGGCAAAATAAATAAACAAACCAAGAATCAAGTTTATTTGTGGTTCTAAATATTTTTAAGGTGGTTTTACTCATTTTCTGCCTCTCCCACAATGTTTTTGTTTTCAAAACTTTATTTAAAAAGCTGTATTAACAAACATTAAACAAACAGCAATAGAAAATACAGTAAAATAAAGTGTACAAAAGTAAAGGGATTCTTTAACATTAATTCTCTTTTAAAAATTCTTTATAGAGTGTGACAGTTTTTGACAAGTTAGTTTTTCTGGCAAAAAATATGAAAGTTGAATAAAATTGAACAGGGCTTCATGCTGGAACCGCTGTGCTGCACTTTACTTGTGCAAAGGTTTTGTTATTGTTTGTTTTGTCTAGGAATTTATTATTTATAATATTTCATATATTTGTTGTTTATTTGAGAACATTTTATTTAACTTATTACCAGGCAGCACTTCGCAATTATTTTATTTTCCTGTTTGTATAATGTTACAATAAATTGTTTGTTTAAACAACAAGCAAATTTAGGTTTTGCATTTTGTTCCCATACTGTACCGAAAATGAAACAAACCGTGACCTCAGAACTGAGGTACCGAAGCGTGATTTTTGCGTATCATTACACCCCTAATATAGATAGATAGATAGATAGATAGATAGATAGATAGATAGATAGATAGATAGATAGATAGATAGATAGATAGATAGATAGATAGATAGATAGATAGATAGATAGATAGATAGATAGATAGATAGATAGATAGATAGATAGATAGATAGATAGATAGATAGATAGATAGATAGATAGATAGATAGATAGATAGATAGATAGATAGATAGATGGATGAAATGTCGTACGTTATTGTCCTGGTTCACAAGTATTCATGATGTTAAGTCTATCTGTGCACATGCTCTAAAAAAATGTGGCCACTGATGCACTTTTTTGCTAAATTATTACAGAGAAACTGAAGCGTTTTGAACTACTGAATCAATAGGAAACAATTGTACCCAAATGGTTCAGTGTTGAGAAGCCTTTGATGCAATTACATATGGCGACATCTGCTGGCCAATCTTTAACATAGCACTTGCATGGAACAATGAAACAGGCACTGTTATGTATGTTAAATACAGTAATAAAGGTTCGATGTGCATCTTGAAAATTTTGAGTATATTTTCATTTAAAGACAATGATATACTTGTTACATTTTGATTGTGTGATCATAAAATACTGTATGTAGTAGAGATAGAAATTGTGAAATTTTGTGCAAGTACCACAAATTATGAACATAGTTGTACAAAATGAAGGGGATTTGGGGGCTTCAAAAGGTTTTTTGTTTTTATTCAAAAGCAAGATCATTTCAGTGGTGTTCTGCTTGAGTCTGTTCCTTCTCTTCAGTTTTGGAGAAGACTCACACAGCAAAGAAGCTGCTGGCATATGAAGACAGATTTTGTCCAGCTTGTAAAGAGTTGGATAAATAGCTGCCTCCATCTTCCCTATGTCTCAATGCAAATTCACTGCAGAAAATGGTTCTGGGGAGCATTAGCATGGCTAAAACCCTTCAGCATCTGGGGACCTCCCCAGACCCCCCCAATCACGGCCCTCTTCACCTCCACCCATTTTAAGCATTTTTTTTCATTTGTCTCTCACATGCCTGTAGATGAGCTTGCTGAAATAGGAAGGAAGGAGGAGAGAAGAATCAGAGTTTCCCGTCTATTATTATTTTTCTTAGTAAACGAGAACTGTTTTTTGTTTTTTTATTAGGGTTACCAAAAATGTTTGGCGCACGCTATGTGCGCACAGAGTCTCACTCCATCCAAAGTCCCAAAGCTGGCAACCCTATATTATGGAGTCATGTGGTTGCTGGACAAACATCTTTGGTGATGCCAATATCTTAGAACAAAGGTCTAAGTCCTGGTGCCACCTGTCTTACTTGTATGGTTTGCGAGACCTGGACAGCAAAAAGTGATCTTTGGTGATGTACAGATGTATTTGGTACTAGGTCACTTCAGAGGGTCCTTGAGTCCAGTGACTTTATGTCAAACAAGCAACTACTTTGGGAGATGAAGATGAGGAGTATAATTTTCCTTGTGAGGGAACATCACCTACGACATTTTGGTCATGTGGCCCATTTCTCTGTGCTTGATCCAGCACATATGTGACCCCTTCTTGGGGACCCCAGCAGCTGCAGAAGGCCAAGGAGATTCCTGTGTTTTACCTCGCTGCAGCAAATAGATGGCTACTTTTAAAAGGTTGAGATGTCGAATTTTACCCAGAGCTGAGCCCAGAATTTGACACCTCATGGCTTCTTCTCACTCTTGAAGAAATGACAGATACATTTTACAATTTGTCAAAAGTGACAGTTTTTAGACACACACACAAACAAAGCCTCTGTGCGCTTTCATTGTTGACAAGGAACCCAAGAGCAAGACAGAGATTTCTGTATATTTTAGAGATGGCTGTCATCTGTGGTGTAAAAAAATCTATTCAGCTTGTCAGCTTTTGTTGTTGTTCTTGTTGTTGATGTTTTTCCACCAAAAAATATATTACCAGCCTTAATAATGATGAACGAGCTGCAGCCGAGCAGTATTGTTTATTATTCCCACGCAAATTACAATTCAACTTTTGCATTCTTAGCATAGCTGCTGCAACGCCTCCTACTTTCTAGTTTAGGAGCCCGTCTTCAGCCTGACCTGAACCAAAATTGATTTTAACCTAAGAATCATTTGAGGATGACATTTTGTTCCTGAACGAGACGATACGAATGCAGCAACACATTTTTGTCTGCACTGCTAGTTTAAAAAGAGCTGCTGTGAATGAGGATTAAATCATCTGCACAGCTAAAAAAATTGACTACGACCTCTGTAAGGAGTTTGTCCTTTCTCCTTCACACATGCAAACAATACCTGCAAACTACACACAGCCAAGAGCACTGTTTCTGACCTCCACAATGGAATCCACTTCGTTCTTGCCATACCAGTCTGGCTCGTACATATCCTCCAGACACGCCTGCAGGTTCTTGGAGGACTCGTGCATGGCTGACAACACACATACTTCTACATTAGTGGCCCATTAGAGGTTAAGGCAACAACATTGGTTTTTATATCTTGGTGCATGTGTGCAGAGAGCAGGAGTCTGTTTGGGCTGTGTTGGTCACCTTTAACTGCTTCTAGGTATGCCCTTAGGTCCCTCTGTAGTTTGCTGCCTTCAGTCTGGAGATTAAAAAAGAAGTTTAAAACACAAAATAAGAATGCAGGTACTTCCAATAAATACACTTTCAGATAATCCAAACTTCTTGAGAGCATATGAATGTGTAGTGATTTGACTTTAGAAAGGCAACATACACTATTTTTTTTTTAATGTTGAAAAATTATCAAATTTAAGGCAAACAACTGCACAGAAAGTAGAGCCGCTGCTTCTTCACATCAAAGGGAGCCAGTTGAGGTGGTTCAAGCATGCCTTTTGCAAATGGCTTTTTTTTACATATGAAAAAAATGGCATATTTTCCAAAAGCACATTTGTATGTAAACCAACACACACATCACATTAACGTGTTTGTTTTTACATAGAATTAATCAACCAATCAGTGTTAGTGGAGGCTATTTTACCTATAATCCCTTTGGCATCTGTGTATGTTTGTTACAAAACTTCAGAATTAGTGCATTATTAAAAGTTATGTGTTATATTTTAACTTTTTACAAATGACAGAATTGTCATTAATGTAGTTATTCGATACAGAATAATTTCATTAATTATTTAATTTCTTGTTTAACATAAATTTAATTTCTTGTTGCATGTGTTTACATTCAGTGTTGCCAACTTGCCGACTTTCTTGCGAAATCTGGCGACTTTTTCAAAAGCAACTAGTGACAAATCTAGCTATTTTTCTTGGCGTTACTGGACACTTTTCTGATGTTTGGCGACTGAAAGTGAAAGTCTCTGTTGTCACCGAGCGGCAGCGGGTCTCCCCCACCTCCGCTGCCTGCAGCAGCCTGTAAAGCGCTAAGCGGAGGGATATCTACAATCCTCCTCACTCGGACTCGCTCAGCCTACTGACTTCGTTTGCTGCGCTGTAATTAAATAGTCCCCAGACTTTGAGAAGCCCTGGCCTTGAGAAGTCATTGTATTTGAATAATTGATGGCCAATTTTAATGGCAAAATAAATAAACAAACCAAGAATCTGGTGAGGATGCCCCCTGGCCATCTCCCTAGGGAGGTCTTTCAGGCACGTCGAACTGGGAGGAGACCCCGGGGAAGACCCAGGACACGCTGGAGGGATTATATTTCCCAGCTGGCTTGGGAACACCACAGGATCCCAGGGAAGTGTGGAATGAGCTGCTTGGTCTGCTGCCACCATGATCCAGATAAGCGGCAAACTGCACAGACTTTTTGAGCTTCTTCAACTTAATTAGTCTCCATCTCTGTCTGTTCTCTGCATCTTCCCCCATCCTACCAACAACCTGCATGTCCTCCCTCGCGCCATCCATAAACCTCTACTTTGGGTTCTCTTCCTGCTCCATCCTCAGTATTCTTCTCCAGATATGCACAGCATCCCTCGTCTGCAGATGCTCAAACTATCTCTCACATTCTCTACCACACAGTTAACCCCAACTATTTCAACACATCAACTGCACCACCTCGATACATTGCAACGACACCCGATACCTCACCTGTGCACTACTCTTGTGCTGACTGACCTTCATTCACTTTCTCTTCAGAGCTTATTTCAACCTCTCTAGGCTCACCTCAACCTGCACATCACAATGTCATTCACAAATATCACAGTCCATTGAGACTCCTGTTTGATTTTTTTTTTCTCCATCAACCTGTCCATTACTACTGAAAACAAGAAAGCAAGTAAGAGCTCAGAGGCAATCCTTGATGCAATCCCACCTTCTTATTGAACTCATCCATCATTCCTAGTGTACACCTCACTGCTGTCACACAGAGTTCATACACACTGTCCTTTTTCACCACCCTCACATACATCTCTGACTATCTCAATGTCATCATAATAATACCACAACTCCTCTGCACCACTGTCAGAAGCTTTCTCGAAATCCACTAACACACTATGTAACTCCTTCTGGCCTTCTCTAGACTTCTCCGTCAACACACTCAGAGCAAATAATGCATCTGTAGTGCTCTTTCTTGGTATGAAACCATATTAGCTTCTACTACTCTTTCCCACAACTTCATGCTGTGGCTGATGAACTTTGTGCCTCTGTAGTTTTTGCAGCTCTGCATATCACCCTTGATCTTGATAATCAATACCAAAACACTTTTCCTCCAATCCTCACACATCCTCTCACATTTCAAGATTTTATGGAACAACCTGGTTAATAACTCCACTGCCATCTCTCCAAAACACCCACACACTCCCACCAGCATATTATCGGGAACAACTTCCTTTCCACTCTTCATCCTATTAATAGCTGTCCTTGTTTCCTTCTTACTAATCTGTCACGCTTCCTGATTCACTCTCTCTGCACCATCTAACCTTCTCTCCCTCTCCTTTTCTTCATTCATCAGCTCCTCAAAATACTCTCTCCAACTTCTCAACACACTCTCCTCACTTTTCAGCACATTTTGATCTGTATCTTTTATCGCCCTCATCTGCTACACATCTTTTTCACCTCTGTCCCTCTGTCTGGCCAAAGGACAAAGGTTGTTTTCTCCTTCCTTAATGTTCAACTTCCCATACAGCTCTCTACATGCCCTTTCCTTTGATTTTCCACCTCTTTACACATTACACCACATCTCCCTTTACTCCTGTCCCATTTCTTCATCTCTCTGATGATCCCAGTTCTTTTTCACCAACTTTTTCCTCGTTTACTTTCTTGTACTTCCTAATTCCACCAGCACATGTCCTTGTCTTCCTTCTGGTGTACAGATGTAACACCAAGTACCTTGATGAGTGTCTCCCACACCACTTTTCCTATAGTGGCTGTCCAGTCAAACAGCATATTTTTCACTACTGCAGAGCACCCATCTTACTTGTTCCCAGAATATCAGACAAAAATCTTCCTCCTTCAGCTTTTACCATCTGATCCTTGGTCTTTGTCCTCTCTTTTTTCTTCTTCACCTCCAAAGTCATTGTACAGAATCCATGTGATGCTACCTAGCTACACTCTCGTCTGCCACAGTCTACAATCTTTTCAAGTTGTATCTCCTGTATAACATATAGTTCACCTGTGTGCACCGTCCTCCACTCTAATGCTGCATTCACATCCTGATGGTAGAAAAACCATCATACCAGTCATTGCAGCAGAAACATTATCACCCGCAGCAGCAGAAGCTATAATGACATGAAAGGCATTAATTCTGCAATGTTTATTTGAAAGGAAATATTTTTTAATTGGAAAATACAACATTTTATCAATATTTGCACAATGCTAGATTAAAGCATGCTCATTTAATTTCTCTTTATAAAATTGTATATACCATTTCTGTTTGTTTCATAGAAACTCAAAGTATGTGCACTAAAATGACTAATTTCTGTGTCTTTTCACCATTCATTCATTCATCTTCTACCGCTTAGTCCAATTAAGGGTCGCGGGGGGCTGGAGCCCATCCCAGCAGTCATAGAGCGCGAGGCGGGGTACACCCAGGACAGGAAGCTAGTCTGTTGCAGGGCCACAAATAGACAAATGAACACAGACACACCCACACACACACACCTACGGACAATTTTAAAGATTCCAATCCACCTAACCCGCATGTCTTTGGATGTGGGAGGAAACCCACGCAAACACGGGGAGAACATGATGCAAACTCCACACAGAAAGGCCACGGGAATTGAACCCATGACCTTCTCGCTGTGAGGCAACAGTGCTAATCACTAAGCCACCGTGCTGCCCTCTTTTCACCATTATTAAAGGTAAATGACTATCCAGTTTGAAACTGTTGTTGCAGCAATCAGAAAATAAATATATATTTTACATGTCTAAGGACCCCTTCACACATAATACAAATAAGTAGGAATCAGGGCAAATCATGGCAAAACAGCCCGAATGAGCAAACCCCAAAAACATCGAGCTGACGTTGGGAGGGACACACAGTCAGGCAGGCGTGAACAATCCTGCTGCGACGGCATGCACGAACACAGTGCGAGCAGCTGGAGCGTGTGGAACCACATCACACTGCTGCTGCGGAGATAAAAAAAAAATAAAACCAGCTGGAACGTGTAGAACTACACTGTGCAGCTGCTGTGGAGAAACAAAAATAAAAACTACACACCATAAAAAAAACACTGCAATGTCCAATATTTAATCACTCTTATCAATTGGACAATACAAGTATGATCCCTCACACATGCCACATGTGTGTTGCTTTTTGCAACGCCACATTCGTGGGGGCACAAATTTCACAGCCAGCTCAACAGTGATCGCCTGCTCACAGTTTTCACGCTAACAGAGCAAATGGCGACACATTTTCTAAGTGTTCAGAAAGTGGTGTTGGATGTGACGTTCGTGTGTGTCACCTGGAATTTGGCCAACACCTGCCATGAGAAGGATCAAATGGGCTCTCAGAGGGCACTCTCTGTCTTTCGGCCACTGGTGTGCATGAATAGTTGTATGCGACAGGTTTACAGAATGGAGGCAGCTCCAATATTTCATGAATGGCATGTAATTCAACTCCTTTGTGTGCTAGATGGCTTCAATCGTGTTATGTGTGAAGGGGCCCTAAAGCATGTACCATTGCAGTGTGAGTGATGCCTTCACAGTCAGCACTGGTGGAATGTTCTCTCATTTTCTCATTGAAAACAATATAACTAGTTTACCATCTGCCACACACATCATAATGGAAATTCAGCATAATGCATCACTTTGTGATCCGCCTTCTTCTAAAAATGCATTTTCACCACAGTCATTTACATTTTTAAAATACACCACCATCTGCTCGTCAAAATTTCTCTCACTGTTATTACGCCTCACACCATCCTTCACAAACATGCCCATTGTAGATAGCACCAAACACTTCTCTGTTTTCCTTGGGTATACACTCTAACACCTCATCGAATTCACTCTAAATCTTCTTTCTCCTCCACCTTACGTCACACTTAAAGGCAATATTTACCACCACTCTTTTGATTTTCAGAATCACACTAGACAGTCTGACCAACATACGTATGCTTCATGTAAAAAAAACAAAAAAAACAAAACAAAACAGTGCTTTCACCTTTTCTATTTTCACTTGGAGTCACCACAATAGATCAGATACAAATCTGCATGTTGATTTGACACAAGTTTTACACCAGATGCCCTTTCTGACCCAACTCCACATGATTTGGACAATGGGCACGAGGGGTCTCAAATCAGGAACCTTCTGCTCTGAAAACAAGCACTCCACTTCAGCTCACATCCACACTTTGATGAACACAAATACTGAAGGTTTGGACCAACAACCTTTACGAAAAACCTGCCATATTCACCAAACAGTTAATTACCTGCACCGAATGGATGCTATATCACTGGAGATACCACCCTGACCTCTTGGCAAGATGGTCAAGGGTTCAAAGCCCACCATTGCCACAGTCTCCTTGTATACTGGGAGCTGCTTCAGGCAGGGCATCCAACGCGCTGGATATACTGTGACAATCCAACACAAACAGGAAAAACCAAAACAAAATGGATGTATAGCAAAGCTGTATGATGAATTTGTGGGCTGACTGTTGGTGAAGATGTGGAGCAGGTTGTCCATAAACTGTGGGGTTGGTAGTTTGGTCCCTGACTACCCCTGTATGCCAACTTGTTTTTGAGTTAAGATGCTGACATTCAAATTATTTGAGGAAAGACGGGAAGGCAATTCTTACTCTATTTTGCCTGTAGACATATTTAACAAACTTATTAAGTATATTGAACTTTCAAATGTGACTTCATTTGACTAACGATTTAAAGTCTGTGAATCATTAGACGTGCCTTTATTGTCAAACTAAGCTGAGTAAATTTGCATTTTCACAGTACTGTACATTGCAAGCGGTTGCTGGTGAGAGGTGTTTTCTGTGTCATCGTTGACATTAGCGTGGGCAGCAAAGATGGTGGAGAGAATTGATGTGTGGTGAATGTGAATAACACTAAACAAATTCACAAATGAAAACGTTTACAGATTTTATCACAAAGGAATGAAAACAGTTAGCTGGAATCGCAACTGTGAGTTGTTGATGTTTTCTGTACACAGTAAACAAAAACATGGTGGATCATTCATTTCCAGCTTTCCGATATCTGCAATTTCTCATGATGCACTGCATATTTTGGCCTATTGCTGTGCTCCATTTACTTTGAAAGTTATAAGTCAAAACTGGAAATGGCATCACAAATGAGGAAAACGCATTCCATTTCCACACAGCCCCACAAGTCGGGGAAAAAAAGCAGGATGTCTCCAAGATTTTGGAATAGAGAGCAACCAAAGAGACTTTTTAACAGAGGACAGACAGCACAGAACTTACATTAGTGTTTTAATTTACCGCTCGGTTTGTAGTGCAGTGTAGCCAGTCATTGCTGTTAGCAACTTCTACAGGGTTAGCCAATATTAGTGGCACCAGTGGACAAACAGCACATTAGGTGGCATTTCACACATAAAAATATTGCAGTAACATGTCCAGAGACAGCAGTAGGACAATAATCTCTGCCTGGTTTACTAAATTGTACACAAAAAAGACAGAAGTGCCAAAAAAAATATTTAAAATTACAGCTTTCGCTATACTGCTGCTGCTAAGAGCAGAGGCTATACTAAAATACGAAATGGGGCAAAATGGAACCTAATAATTACGAAAAGGGGGTAAAATGTAGCAAAATCGAGCAGACTGACCCAGACAGACTCCAAATATGATTAAATGATCCAATTAATTACTTTTATTCAATTATTTTTAAGAGAAATGGGACTGATTATAATGAAATGGGGGTTAAACATAGCAAAATGGAGAAGACTGACCCATTGACTGAAGTTTCATCTCTTGAACGCCAGATGGCGCACCTGCCCCTACTACATGTACTGAGCGCATCTCACAAAAACAAAAGCTAAACAATTAAATGAAAGCAATTATTTGGAGTCAGTCTGGTTCAATCTGTTACATTTTACTTCCATTTCAAGATTATCAGTACCCATTTTGCCCCATTTTATCCATGTCGTATTTTAGTATGGCCCAGGAGCAGCCATCTTGGATTGTGATTGAAGACAAACTAGGTGATGAGTTGGAACTCTGACTTCATGGGGGATTCCTTGAGGGCATAACTGGTCAGTTCTGACTTTCAAGTACAAATGGAACGCAATATATCTCTCCCATGTTGTGGTACATCGTTTTATGTGCAGCTGTTTGCCTTAACCTTTCAGGTTTATTCACGTTTACACAGTATAGGCTCTGTCTGTTCTCATGAAATTAACAAGTGAATTGATTTATGGGTGCATTAGGGGAACAGTTCTCACATATTGTTTGTTGAAGTTGATCACTCCCTCCTCAAAGGCGACATCTTTGGTCTCATCGGCTTTGCCAAGCTTTTGAAGAACCTGTCAATTAAATCAACCGTTACTGGCGGTCACTTTTTTTGGCAAACAGACAGCAGAAACACATCACACTTTTAGATTTTCTGTGAAGGCGTGAACAGCCTCTCTGTCAGCGCCCCTGAATATCTAGATGGAGAAATAGCGCCCCCTGTCATACATTTGATGCATAACACGCAGGTGCATGAACGCTCAGCCTTCAACTATCACTTGTCCTTTAGTTGTAGCGTGGATGTATTTATTATCACTACTGCTGCAGTTACGCGAAACAGATCACGCGCCATATGTCAGACACGCGTGACGCGCCCACCCGGAATGAATTTAAAAACAGTCAAACAGGCCTGCAGAGGTGAAACAGCTGCACCTGAGTGGGCGAGTGCGCACGCTGACAAAAGTCAAGAGTGCGTCCCCGCAGCGCACATCAAATATAACACACCAGCTCGTCTGATCACGGCGAGGTCGTGATGCGACACTGCGCCTTGGCACCGGATGCGGCACCGGAGTTTGGCGGCTCGCAGGCCTGAGCGTTCTCATCTTACAGACCGAGGCGTCTGTGAGCAGCTCCTACCTTTTCTTGAGCTCTGGTTAGTTTTTTCTGAACGTTACTGGCCACTTTCCCTGCAGTCAGCCCCTTCCCCAAATTCAACTCAGCCATCTTGACGCGCAGATCAGCCTTTGGGTGCGAGGAGGATGGAAAGCAACGCGATAACGATCGGATGGACCGCTACGGCCACCGGCGAATTAAACTCATCAATGTCCAAATATGGGAAATGACGGAGATAAATGTCTTATTGCGATCTTATGGTGTGGGGCAAGAACGGTGGAATATTCTCCGCGGCTGAGCTGCGGTGCGCCTGTCCGTGACAGAGGAGGATGCGTTGTCAGAGATGCTCTTAAAGGCGCAGAGGCATTCTGCGCGTCCACGCCAGGAAAATATATACATTAAAACTGGCAGCAAACCCGTGTCGTGTTAAAAAAAAAAAAAAAATTTACACGTCTTTTACTTGTGGCTTTTCAATATTGAATGTTTTTCCTACAAAACCTTGATAACTGATTAATAATCAGTGGGACACAAGCACTTGCCAAGCCCCTACAGCCATATTTAGCACAAATTAAACCCAAAACCAAAGTCTCACCTTTATTGCAGTCTAATGGACGGGCTGCCCTTGTCTGAAAAGACATTATTTTTGTTTTCCACAAATTGGTACACAGGAGTCGGTGGTCATGCAGTCCTGAACACTCACTTTTAATCTTGATCCTGATCAATGATCTTTGAGCATGATAGGTGATTGTGGTCACTCAGCTTTGACCTTGATCACTGAATTTATAATGTGATTGCTGACCTTCAAACCTTTGATTCCCATGGCTGAGTTCTGATCATGTTCCTGACCTTTGATCCTGCAGGATCAAAGGTCAGCTATCATGATAGCTGAACTTTGATCTTGATCACTGACCATTGAAACTAAAACAGGTTTATAATCTTTCATTGACCTTTGCCCTGATTACTCATCATTTAGTTTGCCCTAATCACTAATCTTTGATCTTTAACTTTGATCCTGATCACTGCCTTTAATCTTGGTTGACCAGTGGCGGCACCAAGAGGGGGCTTGGGGGAGCTTAAGCCCACCCAATAATGAGCCAAGCTCCCCCTCAGCCCCCCAATAATTCTGCCAATAATTTGAATAGCGACTGACAGGCTATATCTTTTACTTACTTTTATCAAATTGGCAATAAATCTTTGATATAGACGATTGGTGTAAGATTGAATCCATGCATTGTCTTGAGCACCATTTCAATGAATTCAGTTTGTATACTTATGTGCAGGTTTAATGAACTTGCAATCATTCTAAGTGATGTGTGTGTGCATTGATACCACATTTTAGAGGAGCACGGGTGACTAAAACGTATACCTTGGTATTTATAAAGCAATTTACTATATATTGTTCGTTTCAATGACATTTTGTGGAGCTCCTCCAACTTTTACCCCAGCTCCTCTCAGCCCCCCAACAAAAATTTCCTAGAGCCGCCACTGTGGTTGATGTCTTCTGATCCTGATTACTCCACGTTGATATTGACCTTTGATCCTCACCACTTATTCTTGATCATGTTTCTAAACTTTTAGCCCGCTTACTAAATTTAGATGCTGATTCCTGATTCCTTAATCTCATAATACGGATAGAAGAACTCAGGATCAAAGTTTGGCATTTGGGATCAAAGTGAGGACCTGCCCCTTGATCTGGATCTGTATCAAAATATAATGGGTTCTTTCTTCTTGTATTTTTTTCTCGAGACTGGTTTTTGCATAAGTTTGAAAAAACAACAGATCATAAGTTTAGGATAAATTACTTATCGTGAATTTAATTTTCGAAGTGGCACTAATGACAACACTCGTACTGAACATAATTTTGCTTGCATAGACTGATTTTGGAGATCAAGCATTAATTGCAGATGGGCTTTCTGAGGTCCCAGATAGCTTTTCTGATTTCCTTTTCTAACTTTCAGAATTTAGTAAATTAGCATATGGTCCATTGATACTTCTGTGTAGACACTAGTCCCTAGAGGCAACTATTTTTGGTTTCAAATCTGGGCAAATGCAGTCCCAGAAAATTCCGAATGTGATAAGCAAGAAAGAGGTGTTGTAAACAAGTCAATGCTGCTAAAAATACAAACTTGCAGAAACAAAGATACTATTCTGACATGGTTTGCACATAAGACTGGCATAGCATGTTTCAAGTACATACATATATGTCAGAAGGTGGGGGGGACATACCATATTCTGTCCCCCCTGGTTGAAAAGGTGGGGTGACATGCCCCCCCTACCCCCCACCAAATTGCGCCCATGGACAGAACAATGTCCAAAACACCGTTAAAAAAAATAAGAACTGTATCAAAGAAGAAGCAGGTCCTATGCCCTGAGGACAATTGATGCGTATCTCTGGATCCCATAGCATCAAGTGCCAGTCCAACACACTGTATTTCCCCAGCAAAGGCCAATACCCATTTATAGCTGGGTGGACTGAGACAATGTCGGACACAGTCAGGCAGCATGAATGGGATCCAAACCCAGGTTTACAGATGGCCAGGGCTTGACAACTTATCCACTCAACTACCTGCTAGTCTGTATGAGTGAGCCTGCAATTTATTCTGTAATAATGATTAGAATAATGAGGTGCAGTATTGTTATTATTAATTTGTTGCTGTATTTTCTTGGTTGACATTTGCAATTAGAACACGAAATTACATAAATGAGGCATCAGTGTGACTAAGGGGAACAAACAGATAATACTGCTGAAATTATACTGTGATTTTTTTTTTAGCATAAAGTGAATGTTTTTACTCCTGGGATAGTTGCCTTGTTGACTCTCGTGGATTAAATTCCTAAACTTATTTTTCACAAAAGGATAGCACACAAACAAAGCAATCAACAAAGGTGAGTGGAACACTTTTGAACAATAGCAGTCTTTTGGGTTGTACAAAAAACAAAACAAAAACAAAACTCGTTCTTCAAGGAAAGCATGTTCCATAACAAGCTGTTTTACTCTCCACAAGGTGGCGCTATTGCTTTATTGTGCATGCAACTATACGGTCTTTACACATGCAGTAACCACAAGGCTGTCTGTTTAAGCCCTTTCACGCCCTTGTTTTTTTTCTTTTTCTTTTTCTTCTTCCTTCATTCCTGCTTATTTCTGGGAACACCTGCAGTTTGGTGGAGGACTGAAACTCTGCAGACTGGCTCTCCTGATGTCATACAGAACACCCCATACCCAGTACACTTGACCTTTTGAACCCTGGATACCATGCACCTCAGTCGAAACAGAATGAGTGAAATGCATTACACTGGGGTTTTTTCTGACATGAGGAAAATACTGCATTTCATCAAGATGATGCTAGATGTTCACTTAAAACTATGCAGCATGTGCGTGTGGACCCACGCACATGCTGAAAGTGCAGCACATGACCTAAATGTGGCAAAATGTCAGCATCTTACTGTTGACCTATACTGTGGGGAAATGCATATATGCCTGAACTATCCCTATGAGTGTCTGCATTATTCAGTGAGCTCATAATAGGAAAAACTGCAGAACACACACACACACACACACACACATACATATATAGGAGGACCAAGGGAGTCTCACAGCCCCACTACACATCAGCGGAGAAGAGGTGGAGAGGGTGGAATCAGTCAGGTTTCTTGGCACCCATATCACCAAGGATCTGACATGGACATTACACACTCAATCTGGTGAAAAAAGTCCAGCACAGGATGTTCTTTCTGAAGAAGCTGAAGCAGGCTGGTCTGGCTGCACAGGCAGCTGCTCAGAAACTTCTACAGAAGCACCATCGAGAGCATTCTATGTCAGGGCTGCACAGTGTGGTACAGACGCTGCACGGCAGTGAACGGAAAAGCTGTGTGAACAAGGGTGGTGAAGACAGCACAGAGGATTGTAGTTGCTGAGGTCCCAGACTTAAACTCTGTGAGCGCTTGCATGGGCCATCTGCAAGGACAACAGCCACCCGGGACATTACCTGTTTGCCCCTCTGCTGTTGGGGAAGAGGTACCGCACTATAAGGACACAGATCAATAGGCTAAGGAACAGCTTTTCCCCCAGAGCTGTAGCCTGGGGAAAAAGGGAAAAGAGATTTATTAATCTTTTTTTTTTTGGGGGGGGGGGGGGGGGTATTTTAAGAAGGTCTTGCCATCCTGTGAAGCTGTTGCTTTTAAAGCTGCTGCTGTGTTGTTTTGGAAAGTGCCACTGGAATTTCATTGCAAAAATGCAATGACAAACATGTTTTATATACTCAACAAAAATATAAACGCAACACTTTTGGTTTTGCTCCCATTTTGTATGAGATGAACTCAAAGATCTAAAACTTTTTCCACATACACAATATCACCATTTCCCTCAAATATTGTTCACAAACCAGTCGAAATCTGTGATAATGAGCACTTCTCCTTTGCTGAGATAATCCATCCCACCTCACAGGTGTGCCATATCAGGATGCTGATTAGACACCATGATTAGTGCACAGGTGTGCCTTAGACTGCCCACAATAAAAGGCCACTCTGAAAGGTGCAGTTTTGTTTTATTGGGGGGGGATACCAGTCAGTATCTGGTGTGACCACCATTTGCCTCATGCAGTGCAACACATCTCCTTTGCATCATCCGTGAAGAGAACACCTCTCCAACGTGCCGAACGCCAGCGAATGTGATCATTTGCCCACTCAAGTCGGTTACGACGACGAACTGGAGTCAGGTCGAGACCCCGATGAGGACGACGAGCATGCAGATGAGCTTCCCTGAGACGGTTTCTGACAGTTTGTGCAAAAATTCTTTGGTTATGCAAAGCGATTGTTCCAGCAGCTGTCGGAGTGGCTGGTCTCAGACGATCTTGGAGGTGAACATGCTGGATGTGGAGGTCCTGGGCTGGTGTGGTTACACGTGGTCTGCGGTTGTGAGGCTGGTTGGATGTACTGCCAAATTCTCTGAAACGACTTTGGAGACGGCTTATGGTAGAGAAATGAACATTCAATACACGAGCAACAGCTCTGGTTGACATTCCTGCTGTCAGCATGCCAATTGCACGCTCCCTCAAATCTTGCGACATCTGTGGCATTGTGCTGTGTGATAAAACTGCACCTTTCAGAGTGGCCTTTTATTGTGGGCAGTCTAAGGCACACCTGTGCACTAATCATGGTGCCTAATCAGCATCTTGGTATGGCACACCTGTGAGGTGGGATGGATTATCTCAGCAAAGGAGAAGTGCTCACTATCACAGATTTAGACTGGTTTGTGAACAATATTTGAGAGAAATGGTGATATTGTGTATGTGGAAAAAGTTTTAGATCTTTGAGTTCATCTCATACAAAATGGGAGCAAAACCAAAAGTGTTGCGTTTATATTTTTGTTGAGTATATATATATATATATATATGTGTGTGTGTGTGTGTGTGTGTTCATAACACTCTCCTCATTGTGCAGCTCTTTGTTATCTGTGTGTTGACACAGGTGGCTGGCTGACATGTGAGCTGTCCAAGGTGCTGAAACATCACCCCGCTCCTCCGACTGCCTAACAAAACACCGCTCACCACCACAACACAAACCGCCCAACATACTTTATCTTTAAACGGCCGCGAGGCACGTGACATTTAGAATTTTAGCACGAGGAGCGCAATTTCCAAAAATAGTGCCTGCACGTGAGCAGAAAGGGCGTTTTAGCGGGCGATAATTTTGCTCCTTTCAGACAAACAAGTGTCACATTTTGGCAAAACTAACCCGCCAACTCCTAATTTAAAGCACATTTATTTTCTTTTTATCTCTTCCCTCCTTCGCGGTGTATTTACAAACAGCACCTTTTCACCTCTCCTTTCCTTCCCTTTTCTCTTGCCGCCCATCTCATGTCGTCACCTCTTCTTTTTTTTCTTGCTCCGTGTTGTCCATCTTTTCCTATTTTTTAATTAATTTCTTTATTTTATCGCCGACAAAAACAAAACAAAAAAAAAAAACAACTAACATTTGTCCACGAGCCACCAAGCTCGTTCAACGCCCCCCCATCACACGAATAGCTCTTATCGTCCTCCCCCCCTCTCGCGCTGCGGGAATGGTTTAACCCGTTGTCAACATGAAGAGAGAGAGAGAGAGAGAGAGAGAGAGAGCGCGCGCGCACAAAGGAAGCGCACGTCTTGGTCGTGTGAGAGGATATAATTAGCGGCGTGATAGACACATACAATTAAAAAAGAGAAAGCTTCCTTCGAGGACACCGACACACGGGCAACAGGAGACCGAACCTTTTATAGTAGAAACGAACAAAGAGGAGTTGAGTGTTGTTTTATCTCGTCTTTACTGCTCTCTGGAGTTGTTCTGTGGTTTTGGACCAAACCTGACCGAACATGGCTCATTTGTCAAGCTGACCAAATCAAATAAGAAGAGGCTCGGTGTCCCTTTTCCTCCTTTAAAAAAAAATATAATTTTGGACAGCGAACTGCGTGGTAAAATCACATGAATTATGCCGCGTTTTCAAGGTAAGTGACTTTTCTTTGTTCACTCTCATTCTTTCAGGTGTAACATAAAAATAATGAAGAATAATCCCCCCAGTCACTCAAATGCGCGGTTCAGCCTTTTGCCATCACGGTAACTTCCGCTGAAAATGACACATGTGGCCGATGTACAATCCCAAAATGACAGATCTGCTATTGTTTTCGTTCTATTGTTTTCAAAGCGCAGCATCTCGTGCGTGAACGCACTCGGAGACCCCACAGCGGGTCGCGTGTCAATGACACACAAATGAAATCCTTCATGACGTCTGTAGCTTTGAATCTTTTAAGGAACGTTAAACTGCCGATTTCATACCAGCGTGCATAATTGGCTTGAACAGCATGTAAACACTGCCAAATGATTAGCTGAGTCACGTGACTTTCCTTCCTTCCTTCTTTCCTTCCTAGCTATCTGGCTCTCCAAATATATGGATCTAATCGTTTACCAACCAGAATTGTAAGAAAAGATTTGGCGTTTCCTTTTCGTTGTCTAACGCTTCCTTCTTGCTTGGGACCACTGCATATATGTTGCCATGCTTTTGTTCCTTTCTTTTTGTTCAACACAGATTTTTTTTTTTGGGGGGGGGGGGGGGTCTTTTTCCACATCCCAGTGGTTTTATTTTTGTTTTGTTTCATTAATCTCAGCTAAAATTCAACATAAAAATGAAAAGAGCTCCAAATACTGGGGGTATAATTATGAATAGCAGCAAACAACTGTTTTCTATGTTAAGTTTTACATGCTTAATTACGTCCTGTACAGAGAATTAAGCAGCACTCCGTCTGTGCTCTGAGCTTTTCCGTACCCTGTTTTAGTGCATGGCACCACGTGTGCAAGTTTACTGCATATGAGTCCCATCCTGTGAAACGGGTGCACGTCCCCACTTTCATAAAGAGACAGCAGTACTCACTATTTACTGCACAGCTATGGGATTTTTTTTAAGATGGTGAACTAATAATTCATAATTCATTTTATTGTGTAAAATATTTGTATACATGATTGTATATAACGACACATCATAACATAACAATTAAAACAGCTATTAACAGTTTTAAAATCTGGTGACATTCATTGTATAATACAAATCATAATTTGCTTTAAAAATATCTATACTTGAGGATAAGACCACTTCAGATGGCAAACTGTTCCAAATCTTTACTGCTCGGTTACTAAAAAAATTTTCTCACATTCAGTCTAGATCTATTAACTTCCAAGCACAATTCATGACCTGTAAGGCCTGTATACCTTTTCATTTCAAAAAATACAGTGGGATCAACATTCTCAAAGCCACGCAAAATTTTATATATTTCAATCAAATCACCTCGGGTTCATCTGTCTTCAAGACTTGTGAGACCCAGTTGCAAGAGCCTATCCTCATAAGGCAAATTTTTAAATTCTGGAACCAACTTAGTGGCCCTTCTCTGTACTTTCTCTAAAATATTTTTGTCTTTCTGCAAATATGGTGACCATGCCTGCACACAATATTCAAGGTGAGGACGAACGAACGTTTTGTATAAAAGAAGAAAGGAGTCTTGTCAATAAACAAAAAGGCCCTTTTTATCATCCCAAGAATTCTATTGGCCTTAGCCAAAGAACAATGTGGCGGGAAAAGGATAGGTCCTTAGAAATCAACACTCCTAGGTCTCTTTCTTCTGAAACCGATTCTAATTGTTTTTCATTCATAAGATAATCGTAACATGGATTTTTTTTTCTACCAATATGGAGAACTTTGCATTGCAAACTTTGCAACTTTGAACTGTAGCTACTTTCCAGAAATACATCCAGAAATCACATTTTATGGTTAAAAATGCATCTGACCACGAATGTAGTCAGACTAGAATTGTGTTTCCCGTACAGAGAGCTGTTAGGCCTGGTGAAAGGCTGTAACTGCCATTCATTCTGCTTTGGGAGGAGGAGGCAGGGTCTGGGAGGAGTGACAGAGAAGGGAAACTTTGCTTTGATTCTGAAAACAGAGTTAGTGGGACACCTAGTCACAAAAAAGAGAGCACTGTTAGGCCATATTGTAGACATTTTCAGGAATCTAATATTGGTCTTAAAAGCTGATAATAGAGTTTGTAGCCAAAAGTACTTCACATATAGTGAAGTTTTTGCATCCCAAAAAGAACAAATGACCCAAAATATGTAAGTAATGAGCTATTTAGGTGCCTGTCAATTTAAATGGAGAGGACACACACACACACACACACCCTTTTGGAAAGGATGTGTCTGTCCATCTTTTTTCCCACAGATCAGACCAGCGGATATAGATTTGTGTGACATATGTTACTCAAGTCGAAAATGAGCCATTACTGCCTAATGTTTGTTTAAAACAGTGCAGTTTCTCCATGCACAGACACATAGTTCCGAGACTTTGAGGATGTTTAACATGAACCAGATTCTATTTATCTGTGAAAAGTACAGTATATAAGTTTTACTTTTATAAAGCTGCCCCTTTAAGAATGGACATTTGTTAAAGTACACCACACGTGTTTTCATGTTTGCACAGAACAGGTGTACACATCAACACAAGAAAAGCATTTTTAAAACTGCACACACAAACAAGGATAAAATGTGCAGACTGATAAAGGTCAGAAATAAGAGTGAAAACCACCTCGGTGAAAGAAACAAGACGCTTTTGAAATAGGGCGTATATAGAGTTTAATTTTACAGTCACTGGCCAAGGCTTTGCTACAGCAGAGTTATGAGATGAGCAGTCAGGCAGAATAAAATTTAAGAGTGTGACGGTGGGGAGGAAGAGGAAGCAACTTCCACATTGATATTTGGCCCTCATTAACTTCTGCCGGTTTGATGAAAAAAAAATTCAGATTTCAGGGTAATTTTGACCTTGTCCAAACATTAAAAAATAGCAGATGGCATGATGGGTAAGTAGGAGATGGAACCAAATGAATTCAAGAGCTGTGCTTGAAAAGAAAAGATGGTGCGGGAGCATGAATAAGGAGGGCAGAGGCTTTTAAAAGCCACTGTGCTGCTGCTGCTTACTGACATGGCTTTTGTTTAGTACATTAATGTATGGGAGAGTGTGCTGGCTCGACCTACGAGGATTCTTCCTGTGCAAGGCCATAAAAAAGCTTAAAACGACTCACCTTAGAAGTATTTCATATGCTGAACTATGAATCAGGGATCTTATAAGCCTGAGGTTTGGAAAGGAAATAAATCAGCAGATGTACTGTATATACTACTACTGTATATGTTATCTTTATTACCACCAACAAATGACAGAGGAGAAGGGGGAGGTTCTGTGATTGTCCTCGTTCATGTGTTCTTTTGTTCGTTTGATTGCAATTGAAATATCTCACAGTAAAATCTCCAGTGTAAAACTAACACTGTCAGTGTTAATATAACAGTGGTGATTTTACTGTGCTCAAACAGTGACTAAATTTTGTGTTGAGATGATTCTTGGGTCAAGAATTAAATGTGTTGGTAATATGGATCGGCCTCAGATACATTAGTTACGTGCAGATACATTTTCCGTCTGTGTCACTTTTTAGCATTCATATTTTTATGAAATTACAAGGAATGTGATGAGCAGTAAAATGACATTCCTTTGTCTGATGGTGGCAGTTCAGTTTGCTTCTTTTTTTTTATTTTTATCCTGGTAAGTCCTCTGCTAGACTTTAAACATGCAAAATGTGCACGGCCTTTCACATTCACCCATTCACATTCAGCTCAGTGTGCAAATACTGACTGCTGGTAACTATGCTGGAACAGTTGGGATGGTCATGCATGTTTACCCCCAGCAGGGCATCAGAGCATATGTTACTGAGCAAATGGAAAGTGGCTTCTTTTTTCTTTTCTTTTTTCATTGCCACTGACATGTTTTGATGTCATGAGGAGACAAGTGCTGTTTTATGGGGTTCTGAAGGGATCGAAATGAGAAAACAGTAAGAATACAGGGAAAAACAGGAAGAAAAAATGAGATTCGGCAAAATTTATACTAATGAGGTCCTTTGTTGTTTGAAAAGCTTGTTTTTAGTTAGGGACTTAGTTATGTAACTATAAATCAATAGCCCAGCAGTTCTCAGTATTCAGGCTAAATCCAAACTGACTCAAAGTTGATGGGAATCTGGCCACAAATCAAAAGTAATGCTCCGTTTTGACGTTTTTCTTTCTCACAGTGACAAAAATAGATATTAAGAGAGGTTTCATATGTGGAATCATGTTGTCATATACAATTTCAAATTAAACTAATAATGCCATCTACCTTAAAAATGGAAAATAATGTTTGCAGCCAAAAATATACCATAAACAATGAGGCCATGCATCTTTATACTGTATATGCACACACAAATGCAGAGTCTACGGTAACTCATGGCACCCTAGGCAAATGTTAAGTTTAATATTGATGAATGACACCTTTTTTGCAGAAGGTTTTTACAAAGTAAAGTTCAGTGATTTTGACCTTTGATGGTTTGACACCCCCCCCCACCCATCTCCAAATCAATAGTCTTCTTGGGGTCACCATGCCAAACACACATACTGAGTTTGATGACAATCAGGCAATTAGGGAAGAACTTACTGCCCTCTTAAGATTTTTACAAAAAGTACTTCCCAGAGACCTTGACCTTTGACCTTTATCTGTCGGAGGACCAAACATGAATTAAAACAGTATAAATGTATAAATACTTGTTTAAACATTAATTCATTTTTGGTCCTCTATATAGTGATGCTGTTAAGCATGAAATCCTGACTATATTTAACTGTGACAGTAAGAAAAAACACAGTTTGCACACTGTGACCCCTTGAAGATATGTGTTGCAAACATTTATTCCTGTGCAGTATGTGGGAGGATAAAGTCAACACTATCCAGTGTTTTTTTTTCACTACAAGCAGGAAAGAATGCTGTAATCGTCCACCAGTGTTCACAAAACATGCTGCCCGCTTTAATAAAAATCACTGTTAAAGTGAAGGATGGGTACCATGGAGACAGACTGTCTCACACACACACAGAAATGCACATTCCGTGGACAGTTTGTGTGTCGACACACTCACTATGCAGTGCTGCGACGATGGGTTATGTAAGTGCTGTAAACATAAGCCAGGAAGACTCAGACTCAACACTCAGCAGAATGTCTATGGGGGTTTCTGTCTGACAGGCCCATTCCGCAACAAAAAGCACAATTTGTTGTGCTTGTAAAAGAGAGATGCTGATGAATGGAGTGATTTAAAGTGTAGGTGAAGAAAGAATGAGTGAAAATGATGAGTTCAGGGCAGGAAATAATGTGGATGATGCATAAAGAGGTTAGACTGATGGACCAGTTCTGATTTGTGGAAAAACCAGGGGCTTCATTTATAAACAGGACCTAAATAATGCACACAACAATTTTAATGCATATTGTAAGATTTGATTTATGTATTTATTTATTCTTTTTTTCTCTCTCTTTTTCCACTTGGGGTCACCACAGCAGGTCTGATATGGATTTGCACATTGATTTGACCAGTTTTACACAGGATGCCCTTCCTGATACAACTCCATTACATGGAGAATGAGCAGATGTGGTCTCGAACAAGGAATTTTCTGCTTGGGAAACAAGTGCACTGATATGTATGCAAACTCTGACCCATGTGTACAGACATATTAGAGAGGGCTAAAATGTAAATGGCAGCATCACACATATAATGATGCCGTTTGCGAGTGAATGATAACTCAGATTCAAATCCGGTTAATAACACACATATACAGTGCATCCAGAAAGTAATCACAGTGCTTCACTTTTTCCACATTTACATGTTACAGCCTTATTCCAAAATGGAGTAAATTATTTTTCCCCTCAAAATTCTACTCACAGCATCCCATAATGACAATGTGAAAAAGTTAAAAAAAAAAAAAGCAAATTTATTAAAAATAAAAAAAACTAAGAAATCACATGCACATAAGTATTCTCACCCTTTGCGCAATACTTTGTTGATGCATCTTTGGCAGCAATTACAGCCTCAAGTCTTCTTGAATATGATGCCACAAGCTTGGGGCACCTATGTTTGGGCAGTTTGCATATTATTCTTTGCAGCAACTCTCAAGCTCTATCCGGTTGGATTGGGAGCATTGGTGCACAGACATTTTCAGATCTCTCCAGACATGTTCAATTGGATTCAGGTCTGGGCTCTGGCTGGGACACTCAAGGACATTCAGAGTTGTCCTGAAGCCACTCCTTTGATATCTTGTCTGTGTGCTTAGGGTCATTGTCCTGCTGAAAGATGAACCTTTGCCCCAGTCTGAGGTCAAGCACACTCTGAAGCAGGTTTTCATCCAGAATGTCTCTGTACATTGCTGCATTCATCTTTTCCTCAATCTTGACTAGTCTCCCAGTCATGCTGTGGGATGTATAATAATATAATCCCTGTTGTTCATAATTATTCCAGAGGAGTTGTTCAACTGTTAAATATATAAGTCGACTTAGATCTATCAGTTCACATGTTTAATATTTCATCAGTGCTGTCTGGCACTGCAGAGGCTGAAATGTAAATATATTATTGGTTGGCATGACTGGATTATTGCCACCATTTGGACAAATTGTGAAGTCCTGCCTGTTATCCTGGGATGAAACAAATTCTGTATAATTACAAAAGATTTTATCTGAATAACACATTACATTCCAGCAATGTAAAGGATTCTGGGACAAGTGTAACTATAAATAATTATCTTTTGTTATTTGGAAAGTTTTATGCTGGTTTTTGTGGTGAGCTTGTTATAGCCTCTGGAAGTTATTTCCATAAGGGACTGTAATGCCAAAATTCAGAAGAAACCTGCAGCACCATGAGTGAATAATCATTAAGAATGGTTGGCTTCAAAAGTATTTGTGGGCTTGTAACTTACTACTTAGTGTTGCCACTCACAGCAATTATTGTATACATACAAGTGCCTTGATTTCTGTTTCAGAAATAGGTTTTTTCCTGGTCTTCCTCTATCTTGCCACAATACTATAAGTATATGTTTCCAGCTTCATGTTTATTTTGGAATATTAATGAGGTGTTTTCCCTCCCTATTTGTGGTTGAATGTGGGCATGTAGAGGGTGGGATATTAGCCACATCAGTGTTCACACAAAGTACTGTGTCATTTTTAAAGAAGGTTTGCTTGTAGGTGTCTATACAATTTTCAAATGACATTTGTACTTTTTGTTCACTTTTTGTATAAATCCTATGCAATGTTTTATAAATGAGCCCCAGGACTGGGAGTAATACAACATAAAATGCTAAGAATTCCTGTGAAAGAGTAGAAGTCAGATGGGAAGCAGCTCAATCAGAATGATCGGGTTGGCGAGAGGATAAGACAAGACAAGAGTTGAAGAGAGAGCCAAAAGATAACAAGGACAGAGGAGAAGTAACAGAAGGGATGAGTGAATGAGAAGGGGGGAAGAGAGGGGAAAAGTCGATCATAATCCTATTAATACACACCAGTGCTGTCCTTCCCTCTGGTGTATGCACATACACATAAATACTTGCTCAAAGAAGTTGTCTGATGTATGTTTCTGTTTTTCATTCCACTCACAGCATGGTGTCTGAACATCACTTTCCTCGTTTGAGCATTTCATGCACTTCGTGTGCAAAATGCTTTGTGACAAAGGCTAGTTTTAACTGTGTCTGGCTCACACGGTGTAGGCATCCAGTGGTTTATACCGTAAGTGTTTCAGTGCGTTTGTGTTGGGACATCATGAAAGAGCTTCTCCCCCTCATCCAAACTGATGCACAAACTGCCAGGGCTCATGCTTCGATTTACCTTTGAGGGGGCCCTGAGTAAAAAACAAATGGTTATGCCACAAATTATCCCTCTTCCTGCTGATCTCTGAATTTTTTATGTACCATCACCTTCAAACACACATCAAGCACACACAGAATGTTGCTCTGTAATAAGTTGAAGTCTGTTCCCATGTCTGGCATTTTCAGGGCTGTGAAAACTCCGCGGATCCGCGGGATTCCGCGGATTTCATCATGGGGAGGGGGGGTGGGGTGTTAGTGATGTACTCTTTAATGAATGAATGAATTTATTTGGCACACAAACGCAACAATAATCGTGAACATCACTGAGTTTTTAAAATGCTTATCGCAAAGCGTTCTCTTTTTTTACGACGTCATGTAAGTTTTATAAGTCCGTGGACACTGATCTGTGTGTTACAGATACAAATCAGTTTCCTCGAATCCGTAGAGTTTCGCAGAGGAAAAATGCCACTCAAAGTGTAGCCGTTATGGCAGTTGTCGTAAAGCAGGACTGGTTGGTTACTGCGGCGACGCTGTGTGGCTCCTGTGCGACGCCACAGCTAAACTTAGCATGTGGATATCCCAAAGTTTTAGAGCTTTCAAGTTTTTAAAAGAAGATTTGTGCAGCATGTCTGTGTCATGGACCGACATCGCACAGAGAGAAGATGGCGAGAAAGACTGTTTGAAAAAGTCTTATAAGGACAAGAATCCGTGGAATTGTCGCTGGCTTCATCAACAGACCTGAAAGAAACGGGAAAGTGAACTGTGCCCTCTCAGGAAAACACGGTAAGAATTTTTCTCTCCCTGGAAAATAAACATTCTGCTGTTCAAACAGGATTTTAGACAAGATTATGTGACTTTTTTCACTAATCTAGACTTTCTTTCATTGTAAAAAAAAACACATTGTGGCTTTGAATGGATTTAGGCTGCATGAATTTACACAAGAATATGTGACTTTTTACTATAAGGTATAGATATTTTACCTTGATTTTCCAAATATTCTACAAGCTTTAGTTGTGGTTTTTGAAGTCTTCATGAATTTCATGTAGTTTAATTGTTCTGAGTTAATGCATAATTTGGTTTACAATTAAAAGGAAAATCATTCCAGGACCTACTTCCAAGTCATATTCTGTTATTTCAACATCATCATTGACAAATCAAATAAAAGGTTGAATATAGGATCATTTAAATATCCACTAATTTTGAGATTTGTTCTTCCAGGAGATGCTGAAAAAGTATCATTAAAAAAAAAATTAATTCTGTGGCCCCACAGGGCCCTAGACCCCGGCTCCTGGGGAGCTGTACCCCCCCCCCCCCCCCCCAGACCCCCTGCAAGTTTTCCTCGGATTTCACAATTTTCATTTCACAGCCCTGGGCATTTTCTGAGCAGTTACGCCAAGACACAGCTCCCAAAATTTGCCTAATAACAGCTGATTGGTTCTTATTAAAACTTAAGGTAAAGAGACTAGATAAAAATAGATAAGCGAAGGCCAACAATGTCAAAATGTTTTACAAGAATTATTTCTTTGCTAATGCCTGGTTCACACGGCAGGATTTTAAAATTATCTGTAGGTTTCCAAAACCTGAGATTGAAAAACCTGAAATGTGACTTCAGAGCTAGTTTGTGGACTATTTAAAACAGAGGGAAGAAAAACGATACAAAAGGAAAATGAAAAGACGTTCTTTAAAGGAGTGGAGACAGCATGACCACCGGACTTTCTGGTAAGTCAGAACACCTGTTTTGATTTTATTTTCTGCTCCGTACGTCCGTCGCCTCGCTTTCTGATTGGCTTCACATCACCTTCAGCAGGCTGCGTGCTCGTTTGTGGTCAGAGGACACAACACACGCTGTGATATCGGGCCAAGACGATCCAATATGTTGACTATCCCCGATTTGCAATCGGAGCGCCCCAGACGTCCTTCCAAGTAGATCAGAGCGCTCTTAACACACCACACACGGCAGGAATATTTGAGAAGATTATCTTTAGCATCATCCTGATTGTCGGGGCGTCCTTAAGCTTGTCGGAAGGGGAAGATCGGGTCCGATATCAGCCTAATTATCTTGCCGTGTGAACCAGGCTTTAGCTGCAACATTTCTTTCTCTGGATGTTGGGCCATTTCTAGTTTAGCTTTCATTTATTTAGTTAGTTTGGTCAAAGTAGATGGCGACCCAACTGAGTCTGGTGTACTTAAGATTTCTTCCTATATTAAAAAAAAATGCTATTGCCAATGTGCTTGCTCAAAAAAGGTTGGCAAGGTTTAAACCTTTGTTGTGTCATGCTTTGGTGGGGGGGGGGGTTATATTGTGATTTGGTGCTGTATAAATCAGTTGAATTGAACTTATCAAAATTAAAGTGACAAATGTAAAAAAAAAATCTATTATATTTTGCTTAGATACTCCATGCGATAATGTATTTTTGTGGCATTAATGAACATTTTTAGTTTTCTAGTCACACAAGGTACATTATCAACAATAGCTGATATTATTGTTGAGGTTTTCCATGGGAGTATTGGGAATATTTTCTCATTCTCTACAGAAGGAACAGTTGGGGCTACATGTGAATACAGTATCATCAACAAAACTATAGGGCAACCGGTTCCACATGGCCAAACGTTTTTGATCAAATGAATATCATTTACATAACAAAAAATGAATCAGCCACTGTTCTGGTTATAAATAAGTCTTTCAAAAAGACAGGCGAGGTCAGCTCTACAAGCATACCCTTGTGCTGCTTGGTGCTGAATCTACCACCCTCAGAACTGCTCTGGATTCCAATTGGTAATCACTCACAATCTGTCCTGATCTCTCAAAAACAGGCATATATCTGATGCGAGCATCCCAGTGGCCTTGTCTAGCTACTAGGGTCTTCAGCAAAGGGGCTCTGATTCATAATTATATTGGTTAATGCTGTACTGAAATCTTGTTTTCAGACCAAACATTGACATCCATTGTACTATTTCAAAGCAAAAAATCATTCCAGTATACTTGGGCTATCACTTGCATTGTGAGGGAATGTAAGCTTCAGAATTTTGGACCCATTTTGTGTTTCTCTGGGCATGATCCGGCATACAGGTGCCTTAGTGTTGAGGACCCCAGCAGATGGAGAAGGCAGTTAGGATATCTACATTTCAGCTGACTGTGGCAGACAGATGGTTACTTTTGAGAAGTGGGAATGGCCAGTTGTCTACCTGGGTAGTTACTATCTAGGGGCAAGTATGTGGCAGCAGCACATGATCCCAGACCTAACGTGGGTCGGGTCTGGCCTCCAGCCATTCACCCAGCACAAAACTACTTGATGGTGGACATTGTGACAGTGCAAATGCAAAACTATAGTGCATGGTCCCCAGTGTTTTCTGGTTTGAAGATGAGAGTTTTAGAGGCACTGTTGTGCAGCTGATTCATTATGAAATGTTTCATAATAAATAAATAGATTATTTAGGTTTCTAGCTTCTCCACTGAGAATATTTGGGCCCAGTTTCATAAAGGGGTCTAATCTTGTTTAGTCAACTAATTTTTTGATGTTAGTTGTTAGGCAAAGCGCTAAGTCATCTAAAATTTTGTGTTAGCCAATTAATGTTTTTAGCATGCTACAAAGGAGGCCAATCTTATTTTAGTCAACAAAACTTCAGTGTCTTTCCTAAAAAAAGAAAAAAAAAAAGCAGCTATATTGTACCACAAATTGATGTAGCAGGAAGGAAGGAAAGCCTTGTGGCTGGAGCGGGTGATCTGGGACCGGAATAATCCATTGGAGATGTTTATGGATAACAAGGCCGGGAGCATTTCTCCTATGGTGTAGTAGACTAGGCCACGTTTGTAGCAGACAACCAACCTGGAAGTAAACTAAACTCTCATGCATTGGAGGCATTTATTGGCAATGGCCATCTAACATTAGATGGCTAATCTACAAGTTTAGCTGTCGATGTGAAACAGAGATTAGATGGCAAATGTTGGGCGACTAACCTTAGTCGACTGAGTTTAGTAGACTAAAAGATTAAACCGCTTTATGAAACTGGGGCCTGATTTTTTTTTTTTATTTACTTTTTATAGCATCAAAAGCTGAACACCTCAGGGTTTGTGGACATATATGAACAAAACTTAATTTAAAAATCTTACCTTTGGCCATGGGGGCATGAAATGTGAAATCTTTATTATTTCCTGAAGGTTTTATTTTATACTAAACAGTCATTAGCAGAAAGAAGCACAAAGGGAATGGGACCACATTCTGTACCTCTCACACAATCCTAATGTTGAAATTAATAGTAGCATAGCCACACCTATTCAATAACTGCACTCAGCTGGCACAATAAATAGAACCTTATTGACTGAAGAATGAAAAGACACTTGTTGGAGGTCAACTGTACATCAGACGTAACAACCCAATTATTACATTTGTTTGAACACCAACTCCATTACTCTAGTAATTTATGATCCCATTGACATTTTGTATTAACATGCCATTTGCTCACTGTTTAACTTGTTGCTGTTCATTTAGACCATTTGGCATTTGGAGATTGTCTTCTGGAACTGATACTTATTGACGTAATAACAGATAACTCCTCCATCATCCGAAATTGATTAATATCAAACTTTAAAGAGGTTGAATCTGTAGCCAGTCCTCATATTTACTGTGGAGAGCTGAATATAGCTGTGGTTCAGTGCAGTGATGATGGGTCTACAGAGAGACAGAGCCATGAGCTGAACACTGGAAGAGAGCAATGAGGGATTTATGTTGCTTTGGTATGGATTCACATGAAGATTTTGGTGTATTGTACTTGCCTCAGCCTCCGTAGTCATCCGTTTGCACATAAATGTGGTTGCTCCATTCATCAAACACCACACAACAGCACATGTAGATTGTTTGTGTGTGTGTGTATCTGACCGCTTGGAAACAGACAATGTGAAAGACACTTCAATGAGGAAATTAAAACAAACAAAGAAGAAATACAATCCTTTTATGTGACTTAGATGGTCTCCCATTGTAAATTTCTAATGCCAGATGGTATTTTTTTTTTAGTGCAGAAAACAATCATATACCCAATCGGTGCATGAAAGCCTATGTAATCTATGGTAATACAACCCCTGGCAATAATTATGGAATCACCGGCCTCGGAGGATGTTCATTCAGTTGTTTAATTTTGTAGAAAAAAAGCAGATCACAGACATGACACAAAACTAAAGTCATTTCAAATGGCAACTTTCTGGCTTTAAGAAACACTATAAGAAATCAAGAATAAAAATTGTGGCAGTCAGTAACGGTTACTTTTTTAGACCAAGCAGAGGGAAAAAAATATGGAATCACTCAATTCTGAGGAATAAATTATGGAATCACCCTGTAAATTTTCATCCCCAAAGCTAACACCTGCATCAAATCAGATCTGCTCGTTAGTCTGCATCTAAAAAGGAGTGATCACATCTTGGAGAGCTGTTGCACCAAGTGAACTGACATGAATCATGGCTCCAACACGAGAGATGTCAGTTGAAACAAAGGAGAGGATTATCAAACTCTTAAAAGAGGGTAAATCATCACGCAATGTTGCAAAAGATGTTGGTTGTTCACAGTCAGCTGTGTCTAAACTCTGGGCCAAATACAAACAACATGGGAAGGTTGTTAAAGGCAAACATACTGGTAGACCAAGGAAGACATCAAAGCATCAAGACAGAAAACTTAAAGCAGTATGTCTGAAAAATCGAAAATGCACAACAAAACAAATGAGGAACGAATGGGAGGAAACTGGAGTCAACGTCTGTGACCGAACTGTAAGAAACCGCCTAAAGGAAATGGGATTTACATACAGAAAAGCTAAACAAAAGCCATCATTAACACCTAAACAGAAAAAAACAAGGTTACAATGGGCTAAGGAAAAGCAATCGTGGACTGTGGATGACTGGATGAAAGTCATATTCAGTAATGAATCTCAAATCTGCATTGGGCAATGTGATGATGCTGAAACTTTTGTTTGGTGCCGTTCCAATGAGATTTATAAAGATGACTGCCTGAAGAGAACATGTAAATTTCCACAGTCATTGATGATATGGGGCTGCATGTCAGGTAAAGGCACTGGGGAGATGGCTGTCATTACATCATCAATAAATGCACAAGTTTACGTTGATATTTTGGACACTTTTCTTATCCCATCAATTGAAAGGATGTTTGGGGATGATGAAATCATTTTTCAAGATGATAATGCATCTTGCCATAGAGCAAAAACTGTGAAAACATTCCTTGCAAAAAGACACATAGGGTCAATGTCATGGCCTGCAAATAGTCCGGATTTTAATCCAATTGAAAATCTTTAGTGGAAGTTGAAGAAAATGGTCCATGACAAGGCTCCAACCTGCAAAGCTGATCTGGCAACAGCAATCAGAGAAAGTTGGAGTCACTCATTAAGTCCATGCCTCAGAGACTGCAAGCTGTTATAAAAGCCAGAGGTGGTGCAACAAAATACCAATGATGTGTTGGAGCGTTCTTTTGTTTTTCATGATTCCATAATTTTTTCCTCAGAATTGAGTGATTCCATATTTTTTTTCCCCTCTGCTTGGTCTAAAAAAGTAACCGTTACTGACTGCCACAATTTTTTTTTCCTGATTTCTTATAGTGTTTCTTAAAGCCAGAAAGTTGCCATTTGAAATGACTTTAGTTTTGTGTCATGTCTGTGATCTGCTTTTTTCTACAAAATTAAACAACTGAATGAACATCCTCCGAGGCCGGTGATTCCATAATTTTTGCCAGGGGTTGTAGTAGTGCTGTAGAACACTATGACCAGTTAGGGTTTGAGCATCTTAATCCACAAAAGTGAATAATCAGATTCATTTGTGGAGATAGGGGTATTATTTGGCTGCTTTGGTTCTTATCTCATTACTGCATCTTAAGCTTGTTGCTTGATAGTGGATTTGACTGCTCAGTTATTTTGTTGCCAGGCTAATTTTAAAAGCTAAACTTAAAAAACAATATAGATTGTACTCACCACTGAATGTTGTCAGGCAGTGATGCCAGGCTACAATGTAACCTAAAATTAAAATACAATGCAGATTGTGTTATTTCTGAAGCAAGTGGTGGGTGATTTATTTGAACTGGTCAATGGAGCGCATCATTTTGTGTGTGTGTGTGTGTGTGTGTGTATGCGCACGCGCTAGGGCTATGACCTAAAATACATATCACGGTATAAATTGAATCCCTTCATGGTAACTGTATATATAAGTAAGTAAATTTTATTTATAGCACTTTTCACAGATGAAAATATAACATATCACAACTATATAAAACAATAGAATACAGCATAAAACAACAAATTAATTAAATTACATATCATGATATAAACCTAAGTGTAAAAATTATAATGTGTTTCTGAATGGGTCCCTTAGCAAAGGTAAATTGATCAAAATATATAAATAAAATTGACAAAAAAAAAAACAGATATAATGTAATTTTGAAAACATTTATTATGCAGATCTCAAAACTACTGGTACAATTTGCCGGAAGGTACATATATTAAGCCTAGATTTGATGTTTTGGTGAAAGAATTAAATCAATTCATGGTCAGCGGCGAAAGTTTCATCTCTTGAACACTAGATGGCACACCCGCTCTGAATACATGAAGCTCTTTCAGGACAGTCGCTTCCTCATTTACAAAACTCAACACAAAACCACCAAAACATTTTATAAAAAATACTTAATTTACTCATATTTGAAGTCAGTCTGGTTAAATTGATTTTACCTGGCTGATTTTGTATTTCTGCTCCGGTTAAAAAAAAAAATTATTAAATGTGGCACTCATTTATTAATTTTCTGTAGTGACCTGTATGGTGACTAGTGGGAGGTACAACACTTGGGGCCCCTTCACACATAGTGTGAATATGTACAACTCAGGGCAACTCCCATTGGAACAGCTCGCATGAGCGCACCACGAAACATCGCACTGATGGGTAGGCGTGCATGATGCCAGTGCGACAGCTCGTGCACGCCGGAACACAGTGCCAGCAGCTGCACAGTGTGTAATCACATCACAAAGCTGCTGCAAAGAAAAAAAAATTTTTTAAATACATGTTGCAACGGTTTCATGCACCTGGGAACACAGTGTGAGCAGTAGTGCGATGTATAACCACATCGTGTAGCTTCTATAAAAATTTTAAAAAATACATGTCACCCACGGAATTTGAACCGGCGCTTTCCAAAAGCTCTGATTGCCAGTCAGAAACTTTACTACTGAGCTACCATCGCTGGCCTATGAAAGGTGCAGGAAACTGCGTGATATCAGGAAAGACATGGATGTATTTAAAAAAAATAATAAAATCACACACCATATAAAATCACTGCATTATATGGAATCCTTCCTACGAAGGGGGCAATACAAATATGATCCATCTGTTCCTCTGTAGATGACCCATGGTCACAGACATACAGTCATGAAATGACATGAATGAGAAGCAGTTTGCTCGTCTCATCATGTCTACATTGTCTGGCGCATGTCCAGCCAGCCCACACGCGTGTTGTGCCAGCAGGGCTAACACCACGTCATGTGAAACAGAGCTCACCTGGGTGACGTAACTGTCAGATCGCCCGCTGCGTGTTGTGATCTGACGGTCCGTTTCAACCTGGGGGCATCCTGTCAATGGGCTGCAGCGTGCGCGCGCGCGCAATGTGTTATATGATTTGATTTGTCCACGTGATGACAGCAAGCAGACATAGGCACGTCACAGTGGGCAGTTGTTAGTCCATTCCCGTCCAAACACAATACGTGTTGTCCAGCTGGGATTTCCAGAACGACAGATCTCCACAGCCGCTTCTGTCGGTGTACACACCTTGTGTCAGTTTAGCGCACACACCAACGTGTCACTGTCTGTTTGCAAAGCCATACTTGTGGGGTACTTAGACAAATTTCAGTGCCAGCACGACAGTGATTGTTAACTGACTGTTGTCATCTTAATAGAGCGAATGGCCACTCATTTTCTAAGTGCCAAATGAGCGCTATTAGATGTTCATGCATGTCACCTGGAATTTGGCCTACACCTGCAGTGAGAGGGTTCATTGGGCTCGCACAGCGCACACTCTGTCTTTCAGCCGCTGGTGTGCGCAGATAGTTGTAGCAACAGGTGTACATGGCAGCTGCGATTTTACACATTTTGCACACGATTCCTGCTTCATGCGCACTTTGTGCAAATTGACCAAATTCGCACTATGTGTGAAGGGGCCCTTAAAAGGAAATCCTCACCAGCAAAAGCAGAAAACACAAATGCATGAACATCAACAACAGATAAATGCACCAAAAAAAACAAAACAAAAAAAATTATAAATCTTGAAAATTTTACCAAAAATCCTTGCAGAGAACATATGTCAATATAACTTGCATTACTTGCATTCGTACATGCATGTCGCAACTTCACAAAAAGTTTTGCAAAGTTTCAGAACAAAAGAGAATTACTCGCAATACAGTGGTTTCTGCCCATTACTACCTATTGTTGAATGGTGCATTTGTTTTGTATTGGTAAATGTTTTCTGCATTTGCTAGTGTTGCCTTAACTTTGAAGTATTTTGGCCTCTTTCAGCCACCGTAGAATTGGCTGGGCTAAGTGGTTTGTACTGTTATTGAGAGTGTTTTAACAAACAAATGAAGGTAATATTTAATACAAAAGTCCTGGTAGTAAGGACCTGTTAATGAGTAATCTAAGCAGTGACGGTTCTACACTGAATTACTCCCCGGGCGAGACCCCATCTGAGCACCTCCCCCCCCCAACAAAAACCCACACAATTTTGCACAAAGCCATTTTTTCTTATTTTATTATTACTATAGTAATAATAAAAGCCCCAACCAGTCCCAGCAGAAGACTGCCCCTCCCTGAGCCTGGTTCTGCTGGAGGTTTCTTCCTGTTAAAAGGGAGTTTTTCCTTCCCACTGTAGCCAAGTGCTTGCTCACAGGGGGTCGTTTTGACCATTGGGGTTTTACATCATTATTGTATCTCCTTGCCTTACAATATAAAGCGCCTTGGGGCAACTGTTTGTTGTAATTTGGCGCTATATAAAAAAAAAATTGATTGAAATTGATTGAATTGACTATAAATATTTTGGAATTGCCCATGCAATTGTATAACTCTTATACAAAAAAATCCATGAATTGCAAATTTGAATAAACATGCCCTTACATGCTAAATGTCAGTCATTAGATGCTATAATATTAATCTGTATTTCAGGGAGGAAGCTCCTTGGTTACTGTCTTGAATTCTATGCTTGGCACACTTTTAGTTATGACTGGTGAAACTATGCTTTGTCACAAAATAGAGTTGTAGCAAATAGCAAATGTTCATCTTTGAAACTGTCTACAGATATGAAAATTCAGGGCCCAACGTTGATAGACATAAATAACCTCACAGTGTCTCATAAATAATTTACTGGCAGTAGTAGTAGTGTTACTATTATTAGTGCATCACTCTGACAAAGTCCAGTTTATGTCATTGAGCAGTGTGTAAAATAATTTAAAAAACAATTTCTTTGACCATTTTGAGTACAGTTTTATGATGAAATTAGATGTTGTGTTTGTTGAGATAAGACCAAATTATTGTTGTATACGCATCATTCCAAGAAGGTTAACAAACGTGTTACAGCTGCACGAAGACATGGATACTGTAATCATACAGAGAGAACACAGTTGCATACCTTTATCCTTTGCTGGTTTCTTCTCTTCTTTTATTCCAAAATTGGTTACCTAATGGCTTTGACTGTTTTCTGTCCATCTGTTTATTTGTCACCCGACAGTCAGTTGATCCCCCCCCCTCCCCACCTTACTCACAACCAGAAGACTAAACCAATTCACTTAGGTGACCACATAATCATTTTGTATCACTTATTTTTATTAGCCATTTCACACAATTCATGCACCGTGCAATTCAGAAAACCGTGCCTTCCATTAGAGAAACCAGGAGGTGTACTGTCCCCTCCCCTTTCTCACACTCTGTGTACCTCTCAGCAAGCAAGGGTACCTGTGCAGGGGTGCCAATTTGCCAGTTCCACACACAGTGACAAGTAAACCACTTTGCCGTGGAGATTTTTTTTTAAGTGCTCGTGCCCACGGTGTCACACCACATAAATGCTGCTCCAGGCGGCTGCCCAGCTTACCCGTACCGAAACCCGCTACTGAATCTAAGAGTTTTGCAACTGGATATCTTATTGTTCCTCAAGCCAATTAGATATTTACTGAGAATAACATATGTACCCATCAAGCCAATATTTGATCTTTACTAAGCTTTTTGTTGCTTTATTGAGATTAATACATACTTAATTATGCATTTATTAGCAGTTAACTAGGTATTTACAAACATCCATCCATCCATTTTCTTCCGCTTTATCCGGAGTCGGGTCGCGGGGGCAGCAGCTCAAGCAAAGCCGCCCAGACCTCCCGATCCACACACACCTCCCCCAGCTCCTCCGGGGGAACCCCAAGGTGTTCCCAAGCCAGCCGAGAGATGTAATCCTTCCAGCGTGTCCTGGGTCTCCCCGGGGCCTCCTCCCAATGGACGTGCCTGGAACACCTCTCCAGCGAGGCGTCCAGGGCAACATGCCCGAGCCACCTCAACTGACTCCTTTCGACGTGGAGGAGCAGCAGCTCGACTCCGAATTTTATAGCTACCAGAACGAAAGTAAAATCAGTAGCTTGTAAACAAAGAATAATTACCTTTATGATGCTATTACTAAAACGTATACAGTCTTATCAACACACAATAATGATAATAAGACTTTATAAAGGTCTTATTACCAGGTAACTAACACTTAGGTAGGTAACTAACAAGGACCTTAATATAAAAGCTTAGCCATTTTGGCTACATAACATCTATCATCTTATTATTATTATTATTATTACTACTACTATTTTCTTCATTTATTTATTTTTATGGGAGCTGGCATGCAGCTTAATGGTACATACTACCTGACTTAGAGAACCACTGTACAGATGAATGACAAAGGAAATACCAAAATGAAGTGTCTTTGTTAACTAGTTGAGCCACCACATCCTACACAAACAGCTTCATTGCACCTTGGCATTGATTCAGCAAATCGGTGTAACTTTCCTGAAACAGTCTTTCAAATGAATGGTAGATCTATCTGGAGTCGGCACTTCTCAACAACTGTCTGTGCAAGAATGAGACTAATGAGGGAAGCTACCAATACACCCATGACAGCTCTGCAGTGACAGATGTCTTTGGCTGTGATTGGAGAGACTGGGGATATTGCAAGTTTGGTTTATTGCATCATCAGTTACAACTACATGGTGGGGCGGACAGAGAAGGACTGTCATACTAGAAAACAGATCAGATATAGTCTCCAGTCTTGCCTTCTGGTAAGCTGAAGGTGAAATTTGTCTTCTTAAGAAAATGTGTTGAACTGGGTTGAGATCTGGTGTCTGTGACTATAGCTTGTGATTCACAGCATCTTCATTCTCATTAAACCTATAGATGGGGGCTTTGTCATGTTTCTCTGCTCATTTATCAATGTTTTTGCTTTGTCACCTGCCTGTGGTAGCTGGTGATTGGCTCAACTTTTGATTGATTTTATTCAGCAAAAGTTGAAGTCAAGGTTTAATGGCGACTTACAACACGTTCAGCAAATCCACTGTTCGTGACAGATGACATTGAATTTAATTGCTGTTTGGTCTGAAAATTTGCTGCCACATATTACTGTGATCAACCCCTCAGTGATTTTCCCGTCTGTCAAATAGATTGTGAATCCTTCCCACAGAGCTGCTTGCAATCAGGAATGTGTAATTACATTGGTGTTGCCTTTAATTGCACTGAAAGTTGTGTTGAACTGTTTCTTTCTAGCTGTGCATTCATACCACTTTGGTCAGGGGATTTTGGTGGACATTTGGAAAGTGACAAATGGTTCAGTATGTGATTCAAGGGACATTTATCAGTCTTCGGCTTAAAGTAGGTCTATTGCCAAGCAAGAGAGAAAGACAGATAGGGAACAAAGTGGCTGAGAGAAGGAGAGAGATAAATGACACTGGTGAAAGGAGTATAAGAAAGTGAGAGAATGAGACTTAATCTGATGAAAGCCTCTTTACTCCCCTGTCGCCTCACCTGCAGGCAACCAGCTCTGGTAAAGGCTTAGAGAAGGATCAATGCTGAGGCCACCAACACACACACATATGTACACACACACTTAAGATCACTTGGGACTTTGAGCACTGCAACACTGTTCACAGAATCTTGAAGCTTGCCAGTACTTCATGTAATAATGCTATGATAAATGTCAAGCAAGTCAGTAACATAAGTAGACATAAGTCGACCAATGAATTCTGAGAAAAGTGTTTCTACAACTTGCTGTTTGCTTGATGTTAGCCATCCAGAGTAAGCTCACATTAGCAGGCGTACTAGAAATCAGTTCTTCTGTTTGCACAAAGTAGGGCAGGAATTTCAGTGTTCAGTCTCACTGTTAGCTGTACAATTGAAGAATAAAGAACTTTATGGCTTATTATGGGCAAGCAGGTAGCTTGGTGGATAAGGAGCAGATCTTCCAATAAGTAGACCTGGGTTTGAATCCCAATGGTGCTACCTGTCTATGTCTTTGGACAAGGCCTTGGCTTTGGCTGGGGAAGTAAATTTAAAGCAACACTGTGAAGTGCTTTGAGTATCTGCTAGATGGAAATGAAGTCCTTCTTATTACTGCCTCCAGTGAAGTTAGAGGGGGTTGTGTTTTTGCCTGTTTGTTTGTGAACAGCCTGTAACCCACAAATTTTTCATGTATCATTATGAAATTTTACTGAAGATTCATATCGTAATAAACAAGAAGTGATTCCATTTCCAAGGTCTCTTCCAAGGTTTCTTTCATATTTGAGAGCATTATGTAGGATGGTATCTTTTATCAACTGACAAAGTTTGATCTGCATCTGATCCATATTGCTGACTTAGCAGATATTTGATTTTAACACTGAAGCGCCCTTTTGATTTATATGCTCTGTTTACTTGTAGACTTATTACTGTATATTGTTTGGGCATAACTTTTCTGGTGACATCACGGCTAACCTGGATTACCACCACTGTGTATGTGCGTCAAGGACAGAAAGGCAGCGGAAGATAGAGCAGCAGTTTTGAGAGAAAAACAAAGCTTGAAAAAATAAACGATGAGGTCAATTATTAAATTAGTCGCCGACTATTTCGATAGTCGACGTAATCGTGACTAGTTGACTAATTGTGGCAGCCCTACTGGAAATGCATTACAAATTTTTACAAAATGACTCGCTCAGCCATTTGAGTGTTCCATTGACTCTTAATATGCGAGACAGCCAAAGTTGTCGCTCTTGTCCTGACACTTGCATGGTTTTCTGGTCCAGGTTGGTAAGCGCTATGAACTGTGTGGACACAAAACTCTTAATACGTCTTTGTGGTACTCTATGAATAGTTTGCTGAATGGGCAGTTTGGTGAATGGGGTGGGGATGAATGTGTAGCGAGGGAGGAAGAGGAGGTGAGGCTGAGAATAGTCTCTGGATCCTCGGTCTATGTGGGTGTTTTCGTGTGTTCTTCGTGATCATGGGGCGGCCCGTACAGACAGAGCACCCTTTATACGGACGTGCAATGTGGTTGGATGATGGCGTGGCTGTAAGTCACAATGTGTGTGCTTGTCTCTAGGTCACTTAGACATCTCAATAGTCTTTGTTGCTCAAAGGGAAAGAGGGGGTGAGAAGAAAGTTAACGGTGTGCTATCTTACATACAAATTGGCCCGTTGCGTTTGAACTTAATGACCCAGGCTAAGACTGTTTAGTTTCCTTTTATTTTGAAGATGCAAGGAAGAAGGAATAAACAGATGTGTGGATGATGATGGGAACCTAAAGAGCTTATCTGGCTGCAGAGACGGAATGGAGGTAGTAAAGTTTATAAGCTGTGAAAGGCAATTTAACTGTTTAAATTGAGATTAAGTGTATTTTTACCGCAGAGACGTACCCTTTTAAAGCACTGGTTTAACTCAATTTGCCCCTGAAATGCTCCTGAATGTGTACTAACTTGATAATACGCATTTATTTCTTATCTACAAATTGTGGCGCTTCGTCCGAGAAACAGCATTTTCATACAATTTTTTGCAATAATGAAAACTGTGCGTGTGAGAGTGCTGTTAAATTTCCTCAAGAAATAAAAATGTGTGACTCCCCCACATTTGTCCATTGTGAATAATTGGACTTTAAATGCTAAATCAGTGTTACATGTGATTAGGACTTGATTGACTGTTATAAAAAGAAAGACAAAAACAAACACAACAGAAAGGAGTAATGCTTTTCAAATTACAACACAAAATTATGCCATGCACAAGCTGAAAATTCGCTAAGACCAAAACTTATTAATATATAGTATATGATTGTGTTGGTTTATCCATACTAACATTGCATACTATTGTTGTGAATTTGTAAAATGCTATTATAAAGTAGGTACCACCATAGACGGGTCTAGGCTGGATTATTGATTGGGCTGTAGACCCCAGTAATTTCAGTATGTAGTAATATTTAGATCATTTCAAATAATAGGTAGTTTGAGCTAAGGAAGGTGAAGTTCTTGAGATTTGAGCGGTGGACGTGTAACCAGAGGATCTTTAGTTCAATTCCCCATCAGACAATAAAACCAAGGTCTCTTTGTCACAGTCCTTAATCCCCTAATTGTTCCTGTTGTACAGTTGCTGACTTTGGATCTCAGCATGCTGACATTGCTGTGAATGGGTGAATAAGCATGTGATGAGAATTTTTACATTTCGATCTACATTAAAACGTTTTTAGTTCCAAACAGCACCAGTCATCTTCATTATCAATATAAAGTGCTTTGAGTTTCTATATCAGACTATAGAAACACACTATAGAAATACATTCCATTCACCCCACTAGAAAATTCACAGTTCTTGTTTAAAATCTTATTTAGCCTCAGTTTTTCACATTCTCTAACCAATGTAGTCCTACAGCTCCCTGTTTTTATAGCACACAAAATATTGTATCAGTCCTATAGAACCAACAGAGATGATCGAACAAGTTAAATCAATTTTCCTAGCATCAAGTCCTGGGAAGTGCAAAAGTCAAATGATAAATGGTTCCTGAGTCAAACTCCCCAGAGAGCGTGAAATCAGGTGTGTCGACATGAGTGAGCATCTCCTGCCACAGTAAATGTTACCCGTTGAACAAGAACCATATCATCATTTAAAACCCGGCCTAGCATAACATTTGCCCATCCGTAATCCGAAATTCATAATCCATTGGAAAAGCCTCAAAATGTGTTATGGAAAATTATGTAGTGGGAGTGTTGCTCATGAATGGAAAGGGCTTGCATAATTTCTGATATATGTTTATCATATTTATTGACTAATATTTATCCACTGCTCAGGGTCAACTGAGTGAGTTTACACATTTCACACACTTTGGGCCTGATTTACTAAGATCCTGGATAAGGAGTGCTAAATTGTGTGGATAATCTAAGCTTGTGTTGGAGTAGAGACATTTTAGAAAGCAGCCGATCTGCTCTGTGTCAGCCTGATCCCATCAGATCTCAGAAGCTAAGCAGTGCGGGACCTAGTTAGTACTTGGACGGGAGGCTCTTTGGAACACCAACAACTGTGTGTGTTTTTCTCCAGGTTACACTGGAATTGCGTCAGGAAGGGCATCCAGTGTAAAACTTGTACCAAATACCAATGCAGATCTGGCTGTATCCGCTGTGGCGACCCCAAACAAAAATGGGGCAGCCAAATGGACAACAACTGCATAAATGTTAACAGTAGGGCTGCAGCTATCGAATATTTTTGGAATAGAGTATTCTATTGATTATTTTATTGATTAATCAAGTAATCCGATAAAAAGTACTTTTGTGGCTTTGTAAACTTGTAGCATCGCCTGCTACGTTCATTAGCGCTTACATTAGTTATGGGCTAGTACTGGTACCACAGTCTCTTATACAAAGAGACTGGTAGCATGTTTTTGAAAACATGGCTGTGATTGGTCCATCTGATACGCCGGCCGCTATTGGCTATCACACCACGCTCTGTGATTGGCTGTGGCGTAACCGCCGAAAATGTAAGTTGGTTCTACTCCTCCAGAGACTGTGGTACCAGTGCTACATTATAAACAAAGGCTGCAGCCAATCAGAGAGCTGCATGTCTCAGCCAATCAGCAAAATGTAAGAATCCTGACTAAAAGTCACGTGACCAAATAACCCAATAGCGACTCCTTTGCATTGGCTGAAGGAGTGGAACCAACTTAGTTATGGGCATGCTTTATGGTCTTCTTCTCTGTTTTTTGTGGGAGCATTACAGTGCCACCTACAGGCCTGGTGTATGAACTACAGCTTTAAACACCAGGCCTCCCTTGTTTGCACTTGGGGTCGCCACAGCAAATCCAAGGTGGATCTGCATGTTGAATTGGCACAAGTTTTACGCCGGATGCCCTTCCTGACGCAACTCCACATTACATGGAGAAATGTGGCAGGGGTGGGATTTGAACCCGGAACCTTCTGAACTGAAACCAAGCGCATTAACCACTTGGCCACCACCCCTGCTATCCTGTATATAAATGAGGATTTTAATGGCTGTAAGTGCAAAATTAAAATAAATCAGCCAGTTGTAGGTATGCACCTTGTAGTATTATGTATTTATATGAATTAACCACATGCTTTTGGTAAGTACTTGAAATGTATTTTAAAGTGGACATCACACCACTGAACAATCACACTTCCACCTATGTAAGTAAGTCCCTTCAGCTGCTTCCTTGTTTGCACTCGGGGTTGCCACAGCAAATCCAAGGTGGATCTGAATGTTGAACTGGCACAAGTTTTACGCGGGATGCCCTTCCTGACGCAACTCCACATTACATGGAGAAATGTGGCAGGGGTGGGATTTAAACCCGGAACCTTCTGAACTGAAACCAAGCGCATTAACCACTTGGCCACCACCCCTGACCTACACCTCCACCTATGTGCCCCAAAAAAAAAATCTCTGGAGCCGCCCGTGGGTACTGTCACTATTCTGAAAGACAAAAGCTGCAGCAGTAGTGATATTTTCCTTAAAGCAGGCCTATTTATGCCTTATTGGTTTCTATGCCAACCAAAGTGACCAGGGAGCTTGGATCCATCTGGCACGCTTGTGTTTTATTCATATTTATTCAGAGTGAGGAAAATCATTCACATAAATTACAGTTTTTAACATTCGTGAAATGAAAGTTTGTCTTCTTAGTGCTAAACTTCCTTTTGAGAGCATGTTAAGTAGTCAGGAAAAAAAAAAAGCCTTTAGCTCCCTCCTGTTAAAATCTCATCTGCATTAGAACATTTTCACATCTTGTTAGTGAGTTTAAGTGGTATAAAAGCTGCTTTATTTACAGCATAGGTGCTGTAGTGAAGAGCGTTCTCCTGTGTGATGGATCATGTTCTGCCTGTACAGCGTTTATACAGAAGCTACCAAACCATCATCCTCTTGAAGACACTGATATGATGTTGCAGTGATTTGTGAAGTAAAAGTAATTCATTACACAGCGTCTTAAACCCGCAGCGGCACAGCTGTTACATCACACTTCTTTGCCATTTGCTTTTCATGTCAGATTTGTCCTGAATCGTAAGCAGATTCTGAGTCTTTAAGTCTGCTTCCCCTCCTCCAAACGACACCCTCCTCTCACTACACACACATAAAATTTCTGCAGCGACAGATGGACTAGATGGAAACACATTCATCCTGTTCATAACCATGACATCAGCACTGCTGTTTCTCACTCTCACGTGCACTGGAATACGTCCTCTGTCTGTCTGAATTGGAAACGTTATATAGTGCAGCGGATAACTGAAAAAACCTTTCGAATGGTGATGCAAGCACCAAATTTGGCACAAATACACCTTAGACATTACCCTTTTGAAAAGACAGGGTGTCCACTTGAATTTTCAATAGGCACACAGGTAGAGGTCAATTGAAGAATTACACAGGGGTTACAATTAAAAGATGCTCCAATCATATTGAAAACTACACCACATTATTTGTCTGATTGCAGAGATTCCAAAAAGGTATAGTTTGGACTAGAGCCCGACCAATATGGATTTTTTGAGGCCGATGCCGATAACGATATTTGGATGGAAAAAAATGCAGATAATCGATAAAGTGTCTGATTTGCCGATAAATCAGCCGATATTATTTTTTTTTTTAAATGAATAAAATGTTCTTTTTTGGACCCTCAACAAAAAAGGTATGAGGTAAAAGCTGAAGCTTTGTCCTCATATTAATTAACTTTATAACAGAGAAGAATTTTCAAGTTCAAAAAATACAAAAATGCAATTGGAGCAGTTAGGGAGTTATTCAAATGGGCCAACTAGTAAGATATCACTCCTGAAAACGATCTTTGCCATATCACGTGAAGTAAATCCGCCCTACGATTGTATTTTGGAAAACCATGTGACGGAGAACCAATTCCGATTGGACACTCATATTGCGCCCGTCATCACACAGCTTCTGTGAGGAGTACCAAGATGGCCCATGGTGGATCTAAAGTCTGCAGAGTTAACTTTTCAGCAAAAAAAAAAAAGTAAGTTTCTATCTCATATCATTAAAAAGTTATTTACAATTTAGTAAAGCTTAGTCCCAGCCGTCGTATACGACGGCATCAGCCCCAGAGGGTTAATGATGAACGGCAGTAATTCCCAGAACCCTTCCGGACAACCAGTGAATCTGAATGTTTCAACCTCTTAGCAGTAAACGAAAGTTTTTCATGCTAGAAATAAGGTCTACACAACGTGGGCTTAATAAAAAGCGTGACCGATGCAATGAAGCACATTTGACACATTACTACATAAACTGAGTTAATCAAACTGAGTTGAACTGAAACGGGAGAAATGTGGGGTGAATGTAATTGCAAAGTTATTACAAACAACATCTTTATAAACTTATTTGTATGCTTTTGTCAGCCGATCAGTGCAGTGTGACGCGAACTACCGGGGCCGGTGATGAACACATTTAAGCAGGGGTGTAATCAGCTCTCAGTTGAATGGAGTCAGAGCTCCATCTACTGGACAAACGGTGCAAGGACATTTTACATTGCCAGCACAAACATTATTTCAGTAACTATTCTGTTTATGAGAAATTATTGGCATTCTATCGGCAAAATTTCGGCCGACAGTGAGTACTTTGAAAAGGGCTTATATCGGCCAATAATACTGACCGGCAGATATATCGGTCGGGCTCTAGTTTAAATGTTTAAATGTTCTGCAGTTATGGGGTAAAAACAGCAAGAATGGTGAAAAAGGGCAATTTCAATTTGCACAGGGGTCAAAAGTTAAAGTTGCTCTAAATTTTGAAAAAAATTATGCACATTATTGGGTAAATTAATAGGGTTTTAAAAAAGAATAGTTTGCATCATGTGTCATGTTTAGTTATCATGTTACGGGGTCACATATGTCACGTCATAGAATCCAATAGATGTCAACATTGTTTAACCTTTTACTTTGTAGACCAAGCACTCAGCATAGTCAGAACTATTCCATTTATTAATCCTATTAGCACAACCAATAATTTGCACCACTTTTTACCAAAATTGGAGCAACTTTAACCTTTGACCCCTGTATAAACTGAAATTCATTTTTCTCACCATTTTTGCTATTTTTTACCCCATAACCCCAATAGAATTTAGTCATAGATGGTCCAAACTATACCTTATTGAAACTTGATGATCAGACAAATGATGTGGAATACCTTTCAATATAATTGGAGCATTTTAGATTGTGACCCATGTATAATTCTTCAATTGACCCCTACCCGGCTGCCTATTGAAAATTCAAGTGGACATTGTTTTTTCAAAAGAGCAATATCTAAGGCCTACTTGTGCCAAATTAGATGCTTGTATCACCATTTGAAGGATTTCTCTGTAAATACTCACTTATCTGCTGCACTAGCAACAGAAGGTGTGGACAGGCAGCAAGTGTGCAAAGGAATCTTGTGGTTTGTCTCAGTTCTGTATGAAAATATCTGCACTGTCCACATAGAACAAGAAAAAAATGAAGGGCAGACAAACTTAAAGAACAAAAACATGTCAACAATAAGCTCAAGTAACATCTACACAAATGCTTAGTCATACTTTTTACGCCAACAGAAATTTGAAATAATTCTTAATAATTAGTTAAAAACAAGCGCTGTGTATTACCAATATTGCTAATTGACAAAGATGTACAAACTGCATAAAATATAACAGCAATAATAATAATTTCTGTTATGTAAGAAATGAAGCTCAAAGTGCAAGATGTCATTTCAAATATTGTGAATACTGTCATCAATTTATATTAAACCACATTTAAAAATTTTAGAAAGCAAAATCAGTTCATGAAATATACAGTAAAACTCACATATAATGGATTCAGGTGGACCAACAAATTTTGTCAGCTATAATCTAAATCTGTTACATGTATAAAACCGACAAAATCCATTACATGTGTATAAAAGATTAGAATCCCCAGCTCCATTTAGGCTTACACATTTCCTTGATGAAAAGCGCGACCTTGAATCGGGACCTGCCTCATTTAATGGCCAGGTCAAAACTTCACTTGAAGAAAAAAAACCCCTCCTGCCTTAAATAAGCATTATTCAATATCATTAAGCAATATCGATGCCATTATCGATTCCCTTATCAATACCTCCTGTGAATTTTCTGTGTACTAAAAGTAGGCTTTACAGGTTTTCTATGTCAACAACATTTTGAGTCTTAAAGTAAATAAATATGAAATTGGTCGCTGGATCCTTGATCTTTACACATGAATAAAATCTACATGGTGGATCTTTGATCTCTGGACACAAACAGAAATAAACAAAATCTGTTTTTTTTGTCAAAAGCATTTCCTTTCAGACGTTAATGGCACCAATGTCGCTCCATACCTCTGAGCTGAGCTCAGCCGGCTGCGCTGCACATCAGCAGCAGTGTAATTCATAAAGAACGCAGGACGTCTCATTTTGGGAGGACATTTAGTCGATTGTAGTTTATTGTTTTTATTACAGTGTTTGGAAAGAGGTGTCGTTTGATTTAAAACAGCGAATTGATTTGAAGTTATTAATTCCTCAAACTTCCTCAAACAGAGAGCAGCGCAGTGTTTGGAGCTGTGAAAACGGAACGGAGGATGATTCTCGTTTGTTGCCCTCAATACGACAAGGGTCCCAGTAAGTGACTTTAATCCGCACAAAAGGGCTCAGGATTGACATCTTTAAATTGCTTTGAGAAGGGTTAAGAAGCAGACTTGCTGCTTCTGAAAAGCATTGAAGCAAAGAACCAATGAAGCAGCGGGTTGGAGCACTGCTTCGTTGGTTCAAGCTTCAAAGTGGAGCTGTTACAGAAACGGTTTATTACAGACCCGCTGCAGGGTCTGCAATCAATGCAGAGAAATGATTATTTTCCCGACAAATACCCTCAGAAACAATGGCCGCTCTGAAGGACCGATAAGGGAATCGTTAAGCAAAAAGGATGTTGATGTCGGTGGATCGAATCATTTTTTAACGATTCTTGAAAAGAACCAGTTCTCGATACTCATCCCTAATTATGTGCTTTAAGAAGATTACATTTGGTCAAGTCACTCTTTTTCCTGAGTCTGCTCTTGAGTGGTACCTTAAAATCCTAAAACCTGATTTATGCTTCTGCAACTCCATGACCGTTGATGTGCGCATGACCCTTTCAAAATTCTCCATTGTGTCTTTATGCAATTTACAGCAGGAACAGTGGCTTTTTCTGGATTAATTTGTCCCTTCTTTATACAATCATCAACCTCCAAACCAATGATACAGAACGTACAATTTTCTCCATGAATTGCAGGTCATTTCAGCATCTTTTTCCGACTCTGTGTTGTGACGTTTTGCAGACTTTTCTGCCAAATGTATTTGATCCAAGATTGACATGTATTTGGCGTGTGCACTGCAAAAACTTTTAAAATGTGACGGTAGAGGAAGGAGTGAAAGCAGAAGCGACAAATCACAGCCTTTTGCAGTGTCCGTCATTTAGCAGGTGTGCGGGTTCACACCCAGAGGGCTCTGATCTAAACCAGTTTGGTTCATCTTTCGGAAAAAAGAACTCAGCTTTGTTCATCCCGTTTCCAGACCTTTTGCAAGATTAGATTTTTAGTATCCTGCTGCATTTGTGCTGAACTTTGGCTTCAGGTTCCTGACTCCTGATTCTCTCTCTCTCTCTCTCTTTCTCTCCAGCCATCGAGAACAGTGTGCCCTGCTTCTGTTGATGCTCTGTTGCCACCACTCAGCTTGTGGCCTCTGAAATATTCATGCAGACACACACATGCATGCTTTCAAACCCACTTTTTCCCCTGTCCTTCTCCGAGTTTGCTCATTTCATTCGATTATTAGGAAGAGCAATCTGTTTTTCAGAGCATTGTCGAGAGAAAAAAAGCTTTACACACTCACAAAAACAAACAGATTGGTGATTTAAAATGGCACTTTGTGTTGTGAATGACAAACACAGATAGAAAGCGGTGTGGAGCAGCAGAACTCGTAAACACCTTATTACTGCGCCTGCAGTGCTCAGATTTGATCTGTGACCTTACTCTGACTATTTCATCTGGAGATGGGAGGGAATGGAAGCAAAACTCCAGCAGGGAGCACATCAGTACGCAGAAAGGTTATTACACTGCCAGTGGTTTTGATATCTAACCTAACATTATTGGCCTGTCAGGCTGACAGTGGCACACGAACAGGGAAACAGCCGAGCAAATGTGAAGTGATTTGTGTCAGCGGTGTTGGTGTGCGAGTCAGTGCTCGCTGTGTGTCAGTGGGGAGTACTGAAAGCATTTATATGTTAGCTTCACTGCACAGCTCACATACTCTCAAGCCAAACATTCATAAAAATTGACACTATTTGTTAAAAAAGTACCAGTACACCTTTTTTCCACTTGTCCATCTATCCACCTTTGTGTACATATGTGCGGTCATTCTTCCGTATTTCTGGAACTGCTAGTTGTATAGTGTTAAAATTGATCTCATATTATTTTCATGATAGATGTTTCTATGGTTCTAATGGATCACATTATCAGATAGTGAAGTGTTGCCATGGAAACAGCCAAAAACGAGTAAATTTCATCTACTACTTCGAGCTTAACCCTTGAAGACCCAAAACAGGTCATAAGCAGAAATTACTCAGACCCCAAATTGCCATTGTGTCCAGTTGATTATTTTTGTGGAAAATTATGTGAAACACCTATTTTCACTTTTGATCCTGAGGAAAACACCCCATGCTGTACTCCAGTAACCACAGAAGCCAAAGAGTGGATAGTTTTCATTTTAATTACTATAAATTAGCTATTTGTATGGAGCACATGGAACAAAATGTATGCATCCCCCCTCTCCCCGGGGTTTAATAAAGTATTGTGATTCTGATTTGATCTGATTGATTGTATTTGTTTGGTTTTGTTTTGTTTTTTTGTTTGTTTGTTTGTTTTTGGTGAAAATGACCAGAAACATGTTTTGACCTTTGATTCCAATGAAATCCCTCTTTGCTGTATTCCAATAACTTCTGTGGCCTAGAGAACAATGAGTACTAGATTACTCAGATACCCCCAAGTCCTTATTTGACCATACTGATTATTTTTATTGAAAATGAACAGAAACATGTGTTTTGACTTTTGGTCTCAATGAAATGACCCCTTACTGTACCTCAATACTCACTGAGGCCAAATAGCAGTTAGTACTCAATTTAAATTAATCAGGGACCCCAAATTGCTGTTTGACCCAACTCATTATTTTGACATTGTTTTGATTTTGACATTGTTACAAGCTATATTTTATCTTGTATTTTAGACAGTGTTGATGCCCCAACATAAATCTGTAGACTCCCAGCAACATTGCTACAATATTAAGTGGAACCAATATTTTAGTGGAAAATACGTAGTATGGTTTACACAAATAATACTCACTGGGTAAATGGAGTGCATTTCTATAGTGCTTTTTCCATCTGAATCAAAAGCTCAAAGCACTTTACAATGATGCCTCACATTCACCTATTCACACACTCCCACACCGATGTCAGGGTGTCGTCATCCAAGGCCCTCACTACACATCGGGAGCAACTCGGGAATTAAGGACCTTGCCCAAGGGCGCCTAGTGATTATCTAGTCTGGCTGTGTCATGAACTTTGGCACAAAAAGAAAGGACACAAATGCAGGACTCACTCTGATGCATTGTGTGAGGGGAAAAAAAGGATTAATTCAAAAACAGGCAGAGGTTGGTGCACAGAAAAGCAAGCAAAAAACAGCAGCAGTATCCAAATGATGAGACGGTAATCGCAATCAAAAAACAGGCTAGGTTCAAAAACATGGCATGGGAAAACGACAAGCAAGAACTGTGAAAGGCTGGTAGCAACAACACAAAAAATTACAAACTGGCAGAGTCATGAGGAATAGAGGGCTTAAATAGAGCAGGAAGTGAAAGTAGGAACTGGTGTGAGGGAACATTCAGGAATGTGTATCTACAACCCCTGGCAAAAATTATGGAATCACCGGCCTCAGAGGATGTTCATTCAGTTGTTTAATTTTGTAGAAAAAAAGCAGATCAGACATGACACAAAACTAAAGTCATTTCAAATGGCAACTTTCTGGCTTTAAGAAACACTATAAGAAATCAAGAAAAAAAGATTGTGGCAGTCAGTAACGGTTACTTTTTTAGACCAAGCAGAGGAAAAAAATATGGAATCACTCAATTCTGAGGAAAAAATTATGGAATCACCTTGTAAATTTTCATCCCCCAAATTAACACCTGCATCAAATCAGATCTGCTCATTGACATTGACCCTATGCCATGACATTGACCCTATGTGTCTTTTTGCAAGGAATGTTTTTGCAGTTTTTGCTCTATGGCAAGATGCATTATCATCTTGAAAAATGATTTCATCATCCCCAAACATCCTTTCAATTGTCCAAAATATCAACATAAACTTGTGCATTTATTGATGATGTAATGACAGCCATCTCCCCAGTGCCTTTACCTGACATGCAGCCCCATATCATCAATGACTGTGGAAATTTACATGTTCTCTTCAGGCAGTCATCTTTATAAATCTCATTGGAAAGGCACCAAACAAAAGTTCCAGCATCATCACCTTGCCCAATGCAGATTCGAGATTCATCACTGAATATGACTTTCATCCAGTCATCCACAGTCCACAATTGCTTTTCCTTAGCCCATTGTAACCTTGTTTTTTTCTGTTTAGGTGTTAATGATGCCTTTCATTTAGCTTTTCTGTATGTAAATCCCATTTCCTTTAGGATATTCTTACAGTTTGGTAACAGACGTTGACTCCAGTTTCCTCCCATTCGTTCCTCATTTGTTTTGTTGTACATTTTTCGATTTTTGAGACATATTGCTTTAAGTTTTCTGTCTTGACGCTTTGATGTCTTCCTTGGTCTACCAGTATGTTTGCCTTTAACAACCTTCCCATGTTGTTTGTATTTGGTCCAGAGTTTAGACACAGCTGACTGTGAACAACCAACATCTTTTGCAACATTGCGTGATGATTTACTCTCTTTTAAGAGTTTGATAATCCTCTCCTTTGTTTCAATTGACATCTCTCGTGTTGGAGCCATGATTCATGTCAGTCCACTTGGTGCAACAGCTCTCCAAGGTGTGTTCACTCCTTTTTAGATGCAGACTAACAAGCAGATCTGATATGATGCAGGTGTTAGTTTTAGGGATGAAAATTTACAGGGTGATTCCATAATTTTTTCCTCAGAATTGAGTGATTCCATATTTTTTTCCTCTGCTTGGTCTAAAAAAGTAACCGTTACTGACTGCCACAATCTTTTTTTCTTGATTTCTTATAGTGTTTCTTAAAGCCAGAAAGTTGCCATTTGAAAAGACTTTAGTTTTGTGTCATGTCTGTGATCTGCTTTTTTTCTACAAAATTAAACAACTGAATGAACATCCTCCGAGGCTGGTGATTCCATAATTTTTGCCAGGGGTTGTATATGCCGTAGATTGTGACATCCATGTGTCCTTGTAAAAAAGAGAAGACAAATACAAAGGAGTCGTACCCAGAATGGTTTTGTTAATAAACAAATTCCAATGGCTGAGGCATATTTTACATTTATGTTTGAGCCAGCTGATTTATTTTAAAGAGGCTATAAATGTCTCTTTTGAGCTGTTTTCAGCTGCTGAAGTCCACAGGGATGGCTGCATTTCACTTGGCTGCAGCAGATAGTTGGTTACTTTTGGGTTGTGAGGATGGACCATTTGTGATTACTATCTGGGACCCGGGTTGGTTCTGTAGTGTGGTTCATGCACTAATGTGCATCGTCAATGCTTGCTCCCAGACCTGACCTGACCTACTGCTGTAGTACTGTTAAAGAGTTGGAGAATTTATCCCAGATATAACTACAGTAACACAAACCAGTTATAGCTGGTGTGTTGTTATGCAATACATTCCCCTGCATGTTTTCAGAAGTGTTTGACATGCTTCCAAATAAAAAAAAAGTCAAATTTTCACCTTGAGAGGAAGCAGCAGAATGTTCATGATGATGACGATAATAATAATTTGAAACATCACTGCTATTTTCAAATTAATATGGTCTCCTTTTAAATCGACATCTTCTTTCAATTTTGGAATAAACTACTTTAGACTTGGTAGTTTGGTGGAACAAAATCCATCACACCCGGAAGGGAACATTTGCAAACATCAAACAAATGTTCATAGAATGTTTGTTTACTGTTCAGCAAGTTTGTGAACGTTCATGTAATGTTTGTGATGTTTGTCTAATGTTTGCATGGAGGTGAAAATTTGCAAACATCAACTGAACATTCATAGAATGTTCATTTACTGTTCAGCAAGTTTGCAAATGTTCATGTAATGTTTGTGATGTTTGTCTAATGTTTGCATGGAAGCAAACATTAGACAAACATGTAAGGAAACATTCGCAAAAATCAATCAAATGTTCATAGAATGTATGCTTAATGTTCAACATTCACATAATGTTCATGTTGTATGTGTAAAGCTTGCCTCTAAATAAAAGTGTGTATGTATGTATGTATGTATATATGTGTGTGTATATATATGTGTATGTATGTATATGTGTGTGTGTGTAAAATTTCACATTATAGGAAAACATTAAATATAATTTACGGCATACAGAAAGTTAATGTTGGACTCCATTTAAATTATGTGTGCAAACATAGGTAGAATGAACAATAGGAAATAATTTAAGCACTCTACCATGGTAACCAAGAATTTGTCGATTTATGATTTATTCAGGCCTACTGAATATACTGTATAATTTCAAGATTACTGTAATAAATTGACAAAGCTAACTCCGAAACATGTCTTGGTGCAACTTGCATAAACATGCAAACTGTTAATTGGAATATTAATTTTTGCAAAATAATTTACATCACTACAGACTGTGGTTGTCAGCTACCAAAATGTTTTTTATGGAAACAGATTGCAATGGCAGCTTATTATCCAGACGTCCCACAGACCTGAGTTACATACATTTTGCCAAATTAAAAAAAAACCAAAAAAAAAAACCCTATCTTTAGCATTTTTGTAAATAAAGAAAAAAAAAAACATTAAAGTTATTAAAAATTGATTTACAAAATAATGTTTTCAACATGCATGAGCAGGAAGCATTGACATTTAAATAAAACAGCTCACAGACAAATAATATTTTTTACTGGTCACTTCACAACTTGCAGTTCAAACATGTTTGTTTAAAAACATGTTTGAACATGAGATGAATATAACAGTCACACACGTTACAGTGGCAGAAATCAACTCAATTTCACATTTCCAGAATGAACATTTGTCCAGGGTTTAGTGTTTCACTCAGGCCTCATTTGAGGATGACTTCATGTCACAGTCGAACAATGTTTGGTGGGAATTGTTACCACATAATTGTTAGAACATATTTCTTGCTTTCTGATTCCTTTAATATCAGCTGCTTAATTCATGTTTGCAGTGAGGCATGATATTATAATTATCCAGGGTAAAATATGTACATTGTACACAATATAATTGTAACACTTGGATAAAATCATTTCTGTATGTAAAATGCAACATACTCATTCTGGTAAAAATAAAAAAAAATAAATAAAAAAGCATCAGTGATCATTGTGTATAATTTCCTGTAATCACATTATACATTCATGTATTGCCAATTAAGTTAACAAATTTCTAGCATAAGTGTTTGGTTCCTTCGTGGTTAAAGGTAAAGCCAGAGCAGGTTTATCAGCTCAGAGAAATGCTGTCTCACAAAACTACTATAATAATTGGGTCAGAACGTCTGAAACACTATAGTGCTTTATTTTAAAACATGTTTGACCAACATTATCAGAGGATACAATTCAAATGAATTCATTTTATTTCAAGTAGTTTTTGTACATAGATCTATTTACTATTAAATTATTTTGTTAATATGCTTGCTGCTTCACAGTTGCTTGCAGTGGTGCTCACGAACCAGTTGGTGGCAGGAGTGCACCGAGTTGGGTTAAAACCCGCTGTTTAACAGCAGAAGAAGAAGACTTAGCTGAGTTACAGCACTCAACTCAGTTCTGTTTTAGCAAATAGAAGTTTGTGTTCCACAGGTTAATTCGCCTGTTCAGTCTCTATACTGTGATTAAGAGACCATTGAGAGCAGAAGAGGAGACTAACGCTGGATGCTCGTCGACTGGGATTCCTCACAAAGAACCACCACATAGCTACCCATGAGGTAGCAGCTAGCTTCAAATGGCTGGGCCTTTGTGCCGTGATATCGACGCTGTGACTATCAAAAGAAGGTAACGGAACCTGATGTGAGCACAAATTCGTTTTAGCCAGAAATAATAAAACTTCCTTGAAGCTTGATTATGCCAGCCATAGATTAATGGGAACCAAACCAACACATTTTTGACTAGCATGGAGCTAACGTTAGCCACAGAGAGGCACAGGCCTAATTAATATTTTGACTAAAACATGACTCTTTTATTAGGTGTTGACGCATTTGAAGTTTAAGTCATGTAAGTGCCCAGAAAGAGACTTTATGAAGATAAGCTTGTGATAATATTTTTGGATGCTTGTTTTCCCCCCCAACAGCAACCACGCCGGCTGCCATAAGAGTTGTTTAATCAGTGAATCCTCCATCTGAGCGTCTGCCTGCAGTTGATTCACATAAGCCCGATTATGCAGAGGTTTGTACTATAATGGTTAAATAAGATTGTATAGTGTCTTGTGCCAGTAGATTCTAAAATTCATGTTCAGCAAGCAAAATATTCAAACATTTCTGGCAAGAAATACTTTGTTCTGTTTGGGATATAATTTGAAAATAGAGTAAAATCTGTCAGTAATGAAGTTGTATATGCTAACTTTCCTTCCTTAAAGAAATAATTTACAGGCCCTGTTACTCAATAAACATTTATTTATTGCTAATATAAAGTTTCAGAATTTCTTATATAAAAAATTCTGTGTCCCTTGCATAATGTTTCATTTGCATAGTGTGTGCATACTGTCTGTGGTACCATACACTTGAAACATGAGGACTTCTATGCTGTACTACTGAGGTTTCCACCTTATCTGGGGTGGAAAAACTGACCTGTGCCAACAAAATTAATTTTTGGAGATTCTTTTGGAATAGACCTGAGTAAGCACCAGAATGCATTTGAGATTTCACATTTTTCTGGGTTACAACCACCAGACCCCGCCAGGGCCTTGTCAGGATCTTTCAAGTTTTTTTTGTTTTTTTTTTTTTTGTTTTTTTTACCCATAGCTCACTTTCATCACTCGGTTCATTCACAGATTTGTCTGTGCTCATGATGAAAGGTCAACAGCATTGGCTTAATCATTTGTGAAGCATAGGATTTAATAAAAAAAGTGGCAACTTCTGTATTAAGGTTGTAACATGTGGATCTATATACATTTTGTGTTTCAGGAGAAGCAGAATGACATCATTCACAGTATCGAACAGCTGAATGACAAAGTTGATGCACTACATCCTTGGACCATCCCTGAAAGTGTCGGTTCCCAGACATACCAGGAGAGAGAACAGTGTGGACGCTGCTGACACGATTATCCGAAGGTTGGCCAGCTAAACCAGAAGTGTGGGCTTGAACCAATTACAAGCAGTGCCTGGAAGTAATGGGGCTTCCAGTAAAGTCACTCAAAGAAGTGAGTTAATGTGTTTTCTGTTTGTTAGGTCCTCTTCACTTCAATAAAGTTTTGCTTTTTTTTTTTTTTTTTTTACACACAGTGTATTATAGACATGCTGTATTTATGTAAACTAGCAACTAAACATTGCATGCTTTATACGCGTCAGGCAACAACTCCCAGTGTGTCGTCAGTCACGTTGTCAACGCCTCCCTACGCCCTGACGCGACGCATGCAGCAGGGGGGCTGAGATTTTCACTGTTTTTTTTTTTGTTTTTTTTCCCCCCAGAGGAAAGCTGAATGATCACCATGTTGTATATGTGTCGATGAACCAAGAAAAAGCTTTAATATAGCAATTTGATTTCACAATCAAATTATTTTTGGGGTTAAACATTTGCAAGGATTTTTCTTCAGAAAACTGCTCTGTATAAATAAGCAGTCCTGTGACACGTTTCTGTTTTGTAGAGATCAGTGGTTTCTGCCAGGAGTCTTCCATGTTTGGACCCAACATGTTTCTATTGGACAGTGCAAAGCTTTGTCACAGTTCAGAGCGCCAAAAGTTGGATTGGGTTGAACTTTGAATGTCATTCTGTTGACAAGCAGGAATGCGCACACTCCTGGTAGAAGCATCTGTTTAGCTCAGCTTTTGACGCGACACTTCTAATGCCTGTAAAAAGCTACGTGTTTCATTGAAAATAATGCTTTTTAGACCGATTTGTGATGCTTCTGACACTTCCAAAGCATGCAGTGTGAAAGGCCCTTTACACAAATAGCGTTGGGTATAGAGGATTAATCATTTTTGTCTGATCTGCTTTCACCTGGTATACCTCGCTGATAACTAACCTGAGAAAAATTCTGCAAGCAAATAAACAGCTTGTTAAAAATAGAGGGTCTGTCCAATAAGGAGTTGAGTTGAATACCAGTTATGACCATGCTGCTCAAATTATACAGTATCTGAACAGGAAAGTATATATAATTGCTTATGACTAACAATGGAAATGTTCAGCTTGCAGCTCAAGAGTGCTAATGACAGACTTGATGGCGAGGACAAGGGAACCAGGCACCAGAGGAGTGCCCTAATCAATGCCTTGACTGCACACACCCCTGGAATGGAACAAGGGAAGAATATGGTAACAAGCATTGTCAGGGGCTGCTTGTACGCTACAGCTCCTGTTTATCTTTGGCAGTGCTTCAGCAGTCAGGGCAAGTCAGGAACCGTCAACGGCAGCCTTGCCAGGTACGTGCCACAAATTTACAGAGTTGTTATGGAGGCTGCAATAAATATCACATCAATCATCATTTATACAATTGTGCCATAATCCGAAGATGTCCTATCCAAGCAGAAGAAGTATAGACGGGACCATCCTGAACTTCTTCCTGACCCAGATTACAGGTTTGAGAAACTAACAGTCTAGCAAATCTGTCTTTTGGGGGGGTGACACCCAGTCACAGTAGAGAGGCACCGTGACGTCTGGTCTCTCTCTGGCTGCTAATTCAACATGGCAGAATCTGCTACGAAACAGATTAATTTCCGTGTAAATCTAACATGTCTATCATATATTATGTAAAGCTACTGAAAAACACTTCGAAAACGGAAAATGCTGTTTTCACAACCTGATAACACAAGACATCTCGCAGACATCAGTGCACACATCCTGTGGTCGATGGTAACTTCCACATTTTTCAGAAGCTCATGCATGTGCACACGCATGATCTCCTTTGGATGCCATTAAAATGTCAGTTTATCCTACAACACCAATATAAACATACAGAGGCGAATATATTAGAGATACACAGATAACACAATAAAGGGCATATATATATATATATATATATATACACACACACACTTTGCACTGCGATACCAATTAAGTAACTATTAAGAAGACAATCCTCATACGGCTGAGGGTATTTTAGCATTGTGTTTATATTTCATAATATCAAAGCTTATGAGCAGATTAGCAGCAGCATTTAATTTGCCTTCTACATGGAATATTTTTGATAAAATTTAATTTTACTTCTGGAGAAACTTTTTCTCTGGTGAGCAAACATTAATTTAAATTAATAAATTATTATTTTTGTATATTTTTTTATCATGAATTTCCTCAGGAAATTTTATTGTAATGTGTTTGTGTTAAAACTTCAATTTTGCTTTAAAAATTGTGTTCAATTATATTGTCGTATTTGACTCATACTTCTGTGATAAAAACTTAGTGTTTTGTCATGTGAATTTCCTCAGGAAATGTATTGATTGTAATGTGTTTGTGTTAAACTGTTCATTTTCGCTCTTAAAAATGTGTGTTCAGCAAGTTGCATTGTCGTATCTGACTAATGTCATACTGAGTCTTCAAATCTGTGATTAAAAACTCTATTTCTTTCATAAGAATTTTCTCAGGGAATTTACTGAGAGTAATGCTTGTTTTAAAACTGTCCACAGTTTTGCTCTTAAATATCATAAAGTATTATTAACTGTATGTAGATGTAAGCTGAATTTATTTTTGCTCCTAAAATGTAGTTGGTTGTAGATCAATAGATGAATTTTTTTTTTTTTTAGGTTTCATTATTATTTCTCGAAGATTTATTCTTTTGTCTGAACATCTTTTGGAGTAGTGTCGGTGGTATGCCATGTAAGAAATCTTCTGTAAAGTTGAAAATTTTTCATTTTATGTGCTTTATTTTTGAGCATGATGTTTAATTCTGTAAAGATGAATTCCATCATTAAATCTGTGAGTTCAAAAGTTTCTGCATTATTGATTTTATATGTGAATTCCATGAATACATTGCAATTTACTATTTGACTAAAACCTGTTGAATTTTAAAACATTTATAAAGTTTGTTTTACATTTTTAGTTCTCAATAGGAAAAATCACAAAATTGTAGATATATTGAGCAGGAACATTGCACAAACATCATATGAACAAAGAATGAGGACAGGTAATGTTAGCATTCAAACATTCTACAAATGTTCATTTAATGTTCTGGTTCAACTGTTCATATGGTGTTTGTGAATGTTTGTATAATGTTCATTGAATGTTTGAATGCAAACATTACCTGTCCTCATTTGTTCATCCGATGTTCATGCCATGTTTGCAAACGTTCAATGAACATTCAAAGAATGTTCAGTTTCCGGGTGGGACCACACATTGCCATGGTTACGTGCAAAAGGTTATATCTGGAAATGTCACTGTGCTCAAAAGTCATGATCTATAAAAGCTGAGCCTAGAGTACAGTTTGTCATATTTGTAGGTTTGACCCACCATCTTGCAAAACAGAAGAGCACTCAATATTTTTACATTGTTTGCTTTTTATCAAAATTCACTCCAACTTTCTAAAAAAAACTTTTTTTGTATGTTGTAGTTGCTGTCATATGATTATCAAAAAGTTGATTAATATGTCCAGATGGCTGGGGACTGACGCTCATATTGCCATGGAGACGACGACTCTTCCTAATTGCTGAGTTGTTGCACCGCTGATGGTTGTGATGGCAACAGACAATATGCAACATTGTTGCATAACATTTTGTTTTTCTTTGTTGGGAACTTCCTGCTCAGATCTCTACTGTGCACGTCATCTGTCTGCGGTTGCTGTGGTTACGAGATAATGCTGTTTGGCCGACCACAGGACACAAACTGATAGAATCTTCTTTGTACGTTCATGTGGTGCTTTGAAGTCATTGTTTATTCAATGATGGACTGCATTTATATAGTGCTTTTTCATCTGCGTCAGATGATGCATTCATGGACATGAACCCCAGCAGCACTTAACCCTCGGGTCCGAGGGCATTTTTTGGACAGTTCACTCGCCTGGCATAAATGTTTTATTATTGCTGTTAACAGCTCTCCCTGCATCCCACAATCAAGTTTTATATTTATTTTTTTTAGGACAACCTGTGCTTTCAGAATATGTTTTTGTTGTGTTTTATAAGTGTAATAAAGGTTTACAATCAAAAATAGGCAAGGAAAAAATAAAGCAAACATTTTCCACACACATTTATTCAAAACACACAGCAAACTATAATAAACAACTGTTTTGACACTTTATAAAGGTAATTTGAGGTTTTGTGCGAAAGACTGAACAACAAAAAGGTTCAAACAATAAACACAAATGCACATTTTGAACAATATATACAAAATGGTCTATGCGTTTTGTTGTCCATTGATATGGTAAACTGCTTTACGCAGAGAAAGCAACAGAGTTATCCAGTAACATTCACATGCAAACTAGTCTAGCAATCCTGATAGTTACACACTCTTTGTTTGAGCATGTGAGATTGTCATCGGAGGCTCTCCGTGTGCTCCTGCTTTCACTGATCACTGCGTAATGGCGCAGGGTGCACTGAGTATGTACTAATAGTATTTACTCATTGGAGCACCCAGTGGGCTATTCAAATGGGCCAACTAGTAACACATCACTCCTGAAAACGATCGTTGGCTTTTCACGTGAGGTAAATCTGCCCTACGATTGGATTTTGGAAAACCATGTGATGGTGAACTAATTCCGATTGGACACTCACATTGCACACGTCACCACACAGCTTGTATGAGGAGTACAAAGATGGCTGATGGCTGGCTCGAAAGTCTGCGGAGTTAACGTTTCAGCAAAAAAAAAGTAAGTTTCTATCTCACATCATTCAAAAGTTATTTATAATTTAGTAAAGCTTGGTGTCGGCCCCAGAGGGTTAAGACACAGCAGTATGATATTACACCAACAACTTACTCTTCCGCTGACATTTGCGTTGAACACTGACTTTGTTTCTCTTTCTGTCACAAATTCTTTTCTTTGTTTAATAGGGCCCCACAGTCTCGTTTGAACACTGCGTGATATTGCGGGATTTGACCACTTATGGGGACTGCCAATCCCATTGTGCAATATATACACAACATAACTTCATGTGGAAAAATGGTGTACTGTTTTGTTTTCGGATGCAATCATAGAAGCAGTCGCGAGTGTGTGTGTTTTTTTTTTTTTTGTTTTTTTTCGCTCTCAAACAAGACTGCGCTGCCCAATTTGCACCTTCAGCAGGGATGAGATGTAAAAGAGCCTCATGAAAAAAGAAATACATCTTGGTTGATATGCAGTGCCAGAAACAGTTCATACATTTTCCTCAAAACAATAAGGGCCCCAGTTCAATGCCATCCATTCTTCTTGTACATCTGCAATCGTGTCAGAAAGCACATTAGGTGTAAAATATGTGCCAAAACAACGAGCAGCTCAACACTGAATCTGCTATGACCCTTTTAGTTGAACTTTTCCAGGAATTTAAAGTTGTTTCCACAACAGGGGATTGCAGTGATGCCATTAAATATTTATCTGTATCAGCCTGTCAGGATATTAAATGTCATGTGGCGTACAATCAGACGTCTGCAGCGTAGCAATGTGATGTGAGATAAACCACACTCGGAGTGCTGAGTTTCTCTTGTCAATCAATATTGTAACTGATGAAGCTCTGTGAGCTGGACTCAAAAACATTTGTGCTCCAGGAGTGCCGTCCTGTAGCCACTCAAAAGGGATTGAGTTTTCCTTTTGAAAATTACTTTCTGACCACAGTGTTTTCCAGCACTCAGAATCCACTGAGAATTCGAACAAGCATTATGCACAGAAGCTCATTTTTCTGAACTTTGTTGTTTTTAAGTAGAATTTCACACAGCAAAAAGGGATGAATGTGATGACTGTGGATTTTTTGCATTGAAGATGTTCAATTTCTTTGTCAGATATCACTGACATCAGCACAGCTGCTTCTCTGTGAAGTTAAGATTGATTTATGTCATGTAGTTTTTCCAGTCAAAGCTTTTGTCTTTAAGCATCATTGTATTTTTCAGATATGTATATCTGAGGTACTTGACAAACAGCAAGGCTCTGGGAATACACTTGCACAGGACAATGTGTCACATCAACATCATCGGGTTATGATCCAACTAAGCTGCACCAAACTAAAAGAAAAAAGTTAGACATCACATATTATATTCTGCCTGTGTTTCTGAACATTATACCGTATCTCATAATGATCCACTGCTTAAATAGTCTTAGTGTCAGTGTTAGTGTTGGCATGTTAGAGGTCCAAAATAACACAATTCACCATGTACTGGTTTGTTTTCTGGATTGCCATGCACAAGCATTATGGGTCTTCACATAGTTCAGAATGTTGTGGCTTGAGTCCTAACTAGGAGAAGAACGTTTGATCATATTTATCCAGGTTTGGACTCCCTTTACTGGCTTCGTGTTTATGTGAGGTCAGATTTTAAGGTACTGTTAATATCAAACAAAATTTGACATGGATTAATGGTATCATGTTTGGCTTACTTACACAATATGTACCAGGTTTGTGCTCTGCGTTCTTAGTACTGTTATGTGGTCCAAAGGTGAAGAAGTCAGCAGGTCACAGAGACTTTTCATCTCTTGTACCTACTTTCTATTATACAACACATGTGGGCTTACTTTTATTCATATTTTTACCTCTTCGCTTATTAATCCATTGTTGTTCCTGTGTGTGTTTTAATAGGTTAATTGTTCTCATTCTTAATTGTTCTGTTGTTGGTTGGGCTAGCCTGGATGTGGGGCATCCCACTGAGCCTGGTCCGCTGATGTTGGACCTTGCTCCTGTCAAACACTTTGGGCAACTTGTGTTATGATTTGGCATAAAACTGAATTGAATTGAATCTATGCAATTAATCCAATTGAACACATTTTTGAAAATGAGGACACCTGTATCGAACAACCTAATGATGCTGAAATCACCTCTTGATGCATCCAGGCACTGAAGACATAAACATAACAGTTGAACATGTATGTTTCAAGTTGCCGTGATGTAATAATGAATGGTAAATAAACAGTATATTTATATGTCACATGTTGCCTTTTTAATCTTACAACCCAAATTTTCAGCTGTGTCATACTATGACATAGTAGGTTGTGTAGTTTTGCTAATGTAGTGGTTAGTGTAAATTGCATCGCCATATAGTAAATGATGTACTGGTACAGTGTACATGTAGCTTTTGTTAAAAAAAATCTACATTCTATCTACATTGTTTGTTGTTGTCACCCATTTTCCATATGCACACAATCCTGTTTTCTTACAGAGAGAAGATCGCAGTGTCTTCTATATGGCATAATCCTTGTCCTTGGGTCCCACGATGCTGCACAACTCTCTCCTCTACTAAAACCAGATTAGCCAAACTGGTGTCCCATGGCTCTTGAGCTACCAAACACACCTACTTAATTATCTGTGGATGGTGCAGTGAACTAGAAAATCTGTAATACTGTGGATACTGAGGTTGGTAAGGTTACACCTCACTCGTGAGAAGCACCTTCAGGCAGCTTTGTTGTGAGTTGATGCTACATAAATAAAATTAATTGAATTTGATTGAATTGATAGTGTCAACTAGGATTGGAAGTGGCTGGTTGACCACATATTGTTAGATTTATAATTCATCTTGTAATTCTGTAATAATACTGTCACAGTGTGGGAGAAGCACCTGTCTGCATCTGCTGGGATATGTAAGAGATCGGGTGGACTGACATGGAGGTGTTGTACGAACTCTGCACTCAAGTCCTTCACCTCTGGGAACTCTTCACGGAAATAATCTGCTGTGTCCTGCCATGCGTTGAATGCAGATCTGTTCCCTTGAGAGAAAAGCTCTCACTTCTATCACCTATTGAGTCCACAGTCGAACTAGCAATGCAGCAGATTCAAGCTCCCACAAACTCTTATGTGGAGCAACAAATGAGAGTAATGGGATTTATCTAATTAATGTTTCACCCAAAACACACCTACGATTAATTAAAGGACAAACTACAAACTGTTTGGTCCCTGCAGTTTATTTTTCACTCAGTTAATGGCAAAGTGGAGTTGTATAACTCTTTGCTTGGGCTACATGCTTTAGACTGTGTGCTATACTGTAGAGCAGACCTGGGCAAACTGCGGCCCGGGGGCCACATGCGGCCCTTTGCATGTCTCTGTCCGGCCCTCATGAGGTCTGTGATTATTATTACATATATTAAAAATGTCAAGCTTGTGTGTTGCAAATCAGAGAGGTTTATTTAGGTATATTTAAATATTTACATATTATTACAATAATAAAAATTACCTATAAAAGCTATTAAATAGGTAATTTTTTGTAAAAAATTTGTAATGGGAGACAGCCGAGTTATCGATGGTGTGGCCCTCGGACATAATTCAGGTTCCCTATGTGGCCCCTTGTAAAAATTAATTGCCCACCCCTGCTGTAGAGTGTCAAGATACTGTAGGATTCAAAGAACTTTGATTAAATTTTGACCTTACATAGAGGAATGAATGAATCAATGAAGGATTCAGTGATTTGTTAAAGTCAAACTCACACGTGAAGGTCAAACATGATCATATATATATTATCTCCCTCTCACCCCTGAGGCAAGTGGTAGGTATATGTGTTTCTAAAGCTTGGGTCCACTATCACACACCTGGGAGTTTGGGGTTTGGTGCAGTACCTTAGCTGTTCCTGGGACTGCACTCTTCTCGACAGAGACCTCTGATGTTGTGCCTGTAATCTGCTGGAGCCACTCTTCCAATTTGGGGGGTGACAGCTCCTAGTGGCAGGTCCTATTTACACTGGGACCACTTTGGACTTTACCTTTACTTCTCTATTTTCTCATGCTGATGTTGCGGTCAGCTGGGATTACCACATCGATCACCAATGCAGTTTTTTTCCCCCTTGTGAACCACCACTATGTTTGGTTGGTTGGCCAGCAGCTGCTTGTCCGTCTGGAATTTGAAGTCCCACAGGACTTTACCCCTGTTGTTCTCATCCACCTTTGGTGGTGTCTTTCCTTCGGGACTTGGGGAATTCTAATCCGAATGCAGCCCAAATGTTCTTGTACATGATTCCTGACAGTTGGCTGTGCCTCTTGGTGTACTCTGTCCCAAATGGATTTATATAGCACTTTTCCATCTGCATCAGATGCTCAAAGCGCTTTACAATAATGCCTCACATTCACCCTGATGTGAGTGTGCTGCCATACAAGGTACTCACTACACACCGAGAGCAACTAGGGGATTAAGGACCATGCCCAAGGGCCTTTAGTGATTTCCCAGCAGGCTGGGAATGGAACCGAGGATCCTCTGGTCTCAGGCCCAACCACTAGACCATCACCTGTCCCAGCATGCATCTTGCAATCCTGCTACTATGTGCTGGACTGTGCTCTGGGGGCACATTTGCACAGCCTGCTACTTGGGTCCTGTTGGCTGTGGTAGACTCCTGCCTCTATGGATTTGGTGCTTAGGGTTTGTTCTTGGGCTGCCATGAGCAGAGCCTCTGTGCTGTCCTTTAGGCTAGCATTTACTAGCCACTGGTAGGACTTCCTGTGATCGTTTTGATTTTTTTTTTTTTTTTCGTTTTAGTTTTTTCAGCTTCTGTTTTGTTTTGTGTGCTTTTGCAGCATTTTTCTGTTTGCTGGCGTTTTCGTAAGTTGCAGTGCATATACTTCAGTTTTTTTTTTCCAACTTCCTTTTTCTTTTTTGTAACTTCTGTTTGGACTCAATGGATTAAACATGGTGGAAGGATTGTGTGTTAGTCAAAGGTATGTCAGCATCAATTTGATGAGCTAACGCTTAGCTTAGAATCATGTGTCATACATCACACTGACAAAGTGAGGAAACTTGAATGTGAATGTGTGAATGTGAGGCTGTTATGTGTCGGCGCGGGTTGAGGAGCAGACCTGCGTCAGATGGAACCCAGCGCTACAAATAACCAGAAAAGCGGTTCCAAAAACAATATATTTATTACCCCCACTGTGCATAAAAGGTGTAAAAACAAAACCAGCATCCCTCTGGTGGAGTGACTGTTGGCACGCTCTCCAGCGCCCACAAGGATCAAAGCCCGGCGCTCCTGGACCCACTACCACCGCCAAACACCCCCCAGGTGGACACGACAAACCGACTCTCTGTGAAGCAAAGAAGAGGTGAGGTAAGTCAGCAGTTACAACATCTTTCAAAAGACACACGCTATCAGCAACACATTCAGGTCTGTATCTTTTTTAACTTTATGCAAATGAGCAGCTTCTCACAACAGGTGGAGGATCACTTATCCTGCACGCCACAGCAGTGAGAAGCAAACTGCACAACTCTCACCACAATTCAAGTACACTGCGCAACAAAACACCAAGTTACTATCAACAATTAGTCAAACACTTAATCACCTTTGATGTGTGCTGACAGCATGTGTCCTCACCCTTCCTTGCTTCACGGGCTCGATGTGTCAAACCCAGGCGCGGTCCTCAGCGTCTCACAAACGAACATCACAAGGTCGGGTTCCCGGCAGTTCTGCTTGAATCACACATGACTTAAATGCAGAACGCCATCCAATTATCTGCTTCAGCTGAAAGTCTTTAAGGTTGCATGTGAGCACCAGTCACAGGTGCTTCACATGATGTTGATGAGGGTGAGGACTCTTCAGCCAGCACCTTCTCCACAGAAGAATCAGTTTCCATGCCACCTGAAGAGAAAAGAAAAGAACACCAAAACATCCAGCCACACCCCCCAACACACAACAGAGGCATTATTTACACTCAACAAAAATATAAACGCAACACTTTTGGTTTTGCTCTCATTTTGTATGAGATGAACTCAAAGATCTAAAACCTTTTCCACATACACAATATCACCATTTCCCTCAAATATTGTTCACAAACCAGTCTAAATCTGTGATAGCACTTCTATTTTGCTGAGATAATCCATCCCACCTCACAGGTGTGCCATATCAAGATGCTGATTAGACACCATGATTAGTGCACAGGTGTGCCTTAGACTGCCCACAATAAAAGGCCACTCTGAAAGGTGCAGTTTTATCACACAGCACAATGCCACAGATGTCGCAAGATTTGAGGGCGCGTGCAGTTGGCATGCTGACAGCAGGAATGTCAACCAGAGCTGTTGCTCGTGTATTGAATGTTCATTTCTCTACCATAAGCCGTCTCCAAAGGCGTTTCAGAGAATTTGGCAGTACATCCAACCAGCCTCACAACCGCAGACCACGTGTAACCACACCAGCTCAGGACCTCCACATCCAGCATGTTCACCTCCAAGATCGTCTGAGACCAGCCACTCGGACAGCTGCTGAAACAGTCGGTTTGCATAACCAAAGAATTTCTGCACAAACTGTCAGAAACCGTCTCAGGGAAGCTCATCTGCTCGTCATCCTCATCGGGGTCTCGACCTGACTCCAGTTCGTTGTCGTAACCGACTTGAGTGGGCAAATGCTCACATTCGCTGGCATTTGGCACGTTGGAGAGGTGTTCTCTTCACGGATGAATCCCGGTTCACACTGTTCAGGGCAGATGGCAGACAGCGTGTGTGGCGTCGTGTGGGTGAGCGGTTTTCTGATGTCAGTGTTGTGGATCGAGTGGCCCATGGTGGCGGTGGGGTTATGGTATGGGCAGGCGTCTGTTATGGACGAAGAACACAGATGCATTTTATTGATGGCATTTTGAATGCACAGAGATACCGTGACGAGATCCTGAGGCCCATTGTTGTGCCATACATCCAAGAACATCACCTCATGTTGCACCAGGATAATGCACGGCCCCATGTTGCAAGGATCTGTACACAATTCTTGGAAGCTGAAAATGTCCCAGTTCTTGCATGGCCGGCATACTCACCGGACATGTCACCCATTGAACATGTTTGGGATGCTCTGGACCGGCGTATACGACAGTGTGTACCAGTTCCTGCCAATATCCAGCAACTTTGCACAGCCATTGAAGAGGAGTGGACCAACGTTCCACAGGCCACAATTGACAACCTGATCAACTCGATGCAAAGGAGATGTGTTGCACTGCATGCGGCAAATGGTGGTCACACCAGATACTGACTGGTGTCCCCCCCAATAAAACAAAACTGCACCTTTCAGAGTGGCCTTTTACGAGGGCTGTCAATAAAGTATAGGTCCTTTTTATTTTTTTCAAAAACTATATGGATTTCATTCATATGTTTTTACGTCAGACATGCTTGAACCCTCGTGCGCATGCGTGAGTTTTTCCACGCCTATCGGTGACGTCATCCGCCTGTGAACGCTCCTTGTGGGAGGAGTCGTCCAGCCCCTCATTGGAATTCCTTTGTCTGAGAAGTTGCTGAGAGACTGGCGCTTTGTTTGATCAAAATTTTTTCTAAACCTGTGAGACACATCGAAGTGGACACGGTTCGAAAAATTAAGCTGGTTTTCAGTGAAAATTTTAACGGCTGATGAGAGATTTTGAGGTGATACTGTCGCTTTAAGGACTTCCCACGGTGCAAGACGTCGCACAGCGCTCTCAGGCGCCGTCGTCAGCCTGTTTCAAGCTGAAAACCTCCACATTTCAGGCTCTGTTGATCCAGGACGTTGTGAGAGAACAGAGAAGGTTTAGAAGAAGTCGGTTTCAGCATTTTATCCGGATATTCCACTGTTAAAGGAGATTTTTTTAATGAAAGACGTGCGGACGGGTCCGCGCGTCGGGACGCAGCCGGCGCGGTGCGGCGGCACACGAAAAACACCTCCGTGTTGATAACCATTTGTAAAATCCAGGCGGCTTTTGATGGCTTTCAGTGGAGTGAGTATATGAGAAATTGTTTAACAGCTGGACATGTTCCAACTTGTCCTTAAGGCTTCCAACGGAGGTGTTTTTCCTGTGGCGGAGCGTCGCGGTGGCTGCGAGCCGACGCTGCAATCCATCCGCACGTCTTTCATTAAAAAAATCTCCTTTAACAGTGGAATATCCGGATAAAATGCTGAAACCGACTTCTTCTGAAACTTCTCTGTTCTCTCACGACGTCCTGGATCAACAGAGCCTGAAATGTGGAGGTTTCCAGCTTGAAACAGGCCGACGACAGCACCTGAGAGCGCTGCGCGACGTCTCACACCGTGGGAAGTCCTTAAAGTGACAGTATCACCTCAAAATCTCTCATCAGCCGTTAAAATTTTCACTGAAAACCAGCTTAATTTTTCGAACCGTGTCCACTTCGATGTGTCTCACAGGTTTAGAAAAAATTTTGATCAAACAAAGCGCCAGTCTCTCAGCAACTTCTCAGACAAAGGAATTCCGACGAGGGGCTGGACGACTCCTCCCACAAGGAGTGCTCACAGGCGAATGACGTCACCGACAGGCGTGGAAAAACTCACGCATGCGCACGAGGGTTCAAGCATGTCTGACGTAAAAACATATGAATGAAATCCATATAGTTTTTGAAAAAAATAAAAAGGATCTATACTTTATTGACAGACCTCGTATTGTGGACAGTCTACGGCACACCTGTGCACTAATCATGGTGTCTAATCAGCATCTTGGTATGGCACACCTGTGAGGTGGGATGGATTATCTCAGCAAAGGAGAAGTGCTCACTATCACAGATTTAGACTGGTTTGTGAACAATATTTGAGGGAAATGGTGATATTGTGTATGTGGAAAAAGTTTTAGATCTTTGAGTTCATCTCATACAAAATGGGAGCAAAACCAAAAGTGTTGCGTTTATATTTTTGTTGAGTATATAAAGTTCTTTGAGCGTCTGATGCAGATGGAAAAGCACTATATAAATGCAGTCCATTTTACCTTGGGGTAATTTTTGATCCTACGTTGTCCTTTGACCTCCACATTAGAGATATTATGAGGACTGCTTTCTTCCACCTGCGAAATATAGCGAAGATTCGTCCCATCCTGTCTATGCCTGATGCTGAGACCCTGATCCATGCATTTGTCTCTTCTAGATTGGACTAATGCAGTGTTCTATTTTCTGGTGTACCGCAGTCCAGCATTAGGGGTCTCCAATTGGTTCAAAATGCTGCTGCCAGACTTTTGACAGGAAGCAGAAAGTTTGACCACATTACACCCATTTTGGCATCCCTTCACTGGCTTCCTGTCCCTGTGAGATCAGTTTTTAAGGTTCTGTTACTAACCTATGAAATTATTCATGGACTAGCAAGGTGCAGGACTACATCGTGTCCCTAGGGTGAATAAAAAGTCTGCACGTCACAGAGCTTTCTCTTATCGTGCCCCTGTTCTGTGGAATGATCTCCCTGCGTCAATAAAACAGTCAGATTCTGTAGAGATTTTTAAGTCCAGATTTAAGATGCACTTATTTTCCCTAGCATACTGGCATAGTATGTTACTATGCTTTTTACTCTTTTAAATTAATTTTATTAGGAAACTGAGCGGGCCGCGGCCTGAACTTTATCCAAAGTCTGGGTCTTTTAGTGAAGTTTAGGGCTAGTGGCCAGCGATCACCTTAGTATTTCTTCTGTTTTTATTGTTGCTTAATGCTGACAAATTATGCTGTATTTGTTGTCTTTGTCATGCCTGATTCTGTTTTCTCTCTGAGGTGCAGCTCCATCCAGAGATGGGAGTGGTGAAATTGAAATTGAATATAATGGTCAAAAATATATGTTCTTTCACAAATGTGTTTCGTTTGAAAATACTCAACCACTTTATATGAAAAAATATTTGCTAAAAATTAAGTGTATCAATTAAATTACTTTTTAAAAATTGGGGGGGAGAGGGTCACATAGCCAAAGACAACAACACGAACAGAAACAACAAAGAGTGCTTGCTGGAGGGAATAATCACAGCATTATCATTTATAGCATAACATTTGCAGTTGGTATGAATTTTCCGGGAGCTAGAAAGCATATTGTGTTTATTTGAGTGACATGAAAGTTCACAGCAAAATCCTCGCTGTTAATTCGATTTGCATAGTGTGGAAAAAATGGCAATCTCAAGTGTATGTAATTACATAAAGCCAGAAAAATAATATAAATCATGTAAATTTATTTATCTGGCTTTAGTTTTATGGATAAAATATTGACTCTTTAATAGTGTCAGTAGAATATGTTAACACTGTTGGAATCTGTAGGAGAATAATGTTGATAGAAATACCACAAATGAAAGTCACAGGTTTGGCTTCTTCATAAGTATGAGCAGTACTGAAAACTCACAGCAAGTGTGACAAGAACACCTTTTCTTTTTTCTCACTCAATTTGTGAATAGGACTAAAATTAAACATGTGATCAAGTGAATAAATGTGTAGAGTTACATTTTGGTAGCATATGTCTCCAAGCTGCAGGGCGGTGCCCCATGGCTGCACAGGGAACCTACAGAAATAGAAAATCCCTCATGTCCAGCCGTCCAGCCATCGTGTCATGGCTACAGAAAAACTAATTGTCATTGTAGGTGTGCATATTGAATAATCCCAATTTAGATGCCACATCAATGCATAACACCGAGGTGTTTTGTAAAAATTGTTTAGAATTCTTCACATTGTTAACATTACAAAGCCTATGAGACCGCTTTTTTCATTCTATTTTCCTGATGTTGGAAATCGTTACTTCTTTTGAAGTGCAAATATAATGTATAACACGCTGCAACACTTTAATAGACTGACTGACCTAATAGAGACAGGAAGGATTAATTGATCGCTGCAGGTCAAGCTGGAGTAAACCCGCAGTCACAATAGAGAGAAAAGGAAGGATTTGGTGGTGGAGATATGGAAATAGATTGCTCGCTTGCACTCCTGGATTTAAAGTGATGGCGTGACTATGAGCAAACCTGAACTCTGCATGAAAGAATATTTCAGAAAATAATGATGGAACAGAATAAAGTAATGCTGCACATATGCCAGTTAGAGGTGTATTGGTAAAGTCAGCGATTGGGATCCAATGTGTGATGAGTACGAGTGCCTCGCCTCCTTTCTCCAAGAGCTCAGCCACATACCATAGAATTTGCTTCTGGCTATTGTCAGATGTAGACACAGCTAACTTTGATCATTAAATGGTGTGTAAGGCTGATACCAATACTGTACAGTGGTCCTTCGTTTATCGTGGGAGTTACGTTCTAAAAATAGCCCGTAATAAGCGAAATCCACAAAGTAGTCAGCGTTATTTTTTACAATTATTATAGACGTTTTAAGGCTGTAAAACCCCTCACTACACACTTCATACACTTTTCTCAAACAGGCATTAACATTTTCTCACTTTTCTCTCGTGTGTAAACACTCTCAAAGTTCAAACCTTAGTAGAAAAATAAGACCAACCTGTTTTCAGGCCCAAACATTTTTTTTTGAGAAATAAAAATAGAACGTTTTCCTACAAATAATTATGATGGCTTTTAGAACTAAAGAATTTAATTTTAACGATCAACCTACGAGGTTGGACACATAAGAAATTATTAATAGTGACTGACCAGTATTTCACAGTTCCTCTGATCGCGCCTCTTCGCCGCTGTCGCGTCTTTTTCCGCTGAGTCACACCTTGATGCAGGTGTCTTTTTCCGAATGAAGTTCGGGTAGTTGTTGGTGCTCTTTTTTCTTCTGGGCAAGGAGAAGATTCTAATAAACAGACATGCAGAACACAATGCGCATACTCTCCCTTTGCGGTGCCACGACCGGCCTGCTTGATGAGGATGCAGAACACAATGCGCAATAATAAAAAAAAAAAAAAAAAGCATGCAAAATTGGACTAAAAAAATCCGCGAGGCTGTGAAAGGTGAACCGCGTTATAGCGAGGGACCACTGTATTCATAACTCAACAGAATTGCAGCGAGTCCTGAATGGTAACCGCCCAGGAAGACCACCAGTCCACCAGACAAATGTTCATGTTATTGCATTTTTCAGTGATTGCACATATTACAAGTTTTTGGTCATTGTGCCCAATGTTGATAGACGGTGTAAGAAGAAGAAGCTGTGTTAAAAGTACATTCAGTACCTGGAATTCTGTCTTGTTCTTATACAGATGTTAACAATACAGATTTATTTATCTGTCTGAGCTGCTTCGGAACCTAACCACGTGTTAGTGTTGTGCGGTGGGATGAGCCCAACCTCCAAAAAGTACGTAGATATCTCTCACAGCCAGGTGATATGCAACCTCTTGAACTTTTCCATTGTCTAGACAGTGACAGATTTGGAGGGGGGTGGGGTGAGGATTTGAGACCAGGGAGTTGCAACAGCCCCCCCCACACACACACACACCTAGTTGCTGATCATAGGTGTGATTAAAATATGGAAAAAATCTTCCATAAACAAAGGCTGATTGATGAATATTGGTGCGTGATTGTGCAGTTTTTAAGATGGCCAGGTGCTTAGTGTACTTGGTTTCAGTGCGGAAGGTTCCCGGTTCAAACCCCACCCCTGCTACATTTGATGTGGAGTTGTCAGGAAGGGCATCCGGCATAAAAGAGTTGTATCCATTCAGCATTAGGGATGGATATTGATAAGATTTTATCGATATCGATCCAATTCCTTATTGATTCCCTTATCGATACCTCTTGTGAATTTTCTGTGTACTAAAAGTAGGCTTTACAGGTTTTCTATGTCAGTAAGATTTTATTGAGTCTTAAAGTAAATAAATATGAATTTGGTCACTGGATCCTTAAACTCTGGACATAATAAACTCTACATGGTGGATCCTTGATCTCTGGAAATAAATAGAAATAACCTAAATCTATAGTTTCTGTCAAAAGCATTTCCTTTCAGACATTATTGGCTTGAAAGTCTTTCCATACATCTGAGTTGAGCTCTTGCAGCTGGCTGCGCTGCATGTCAGGATGTAATTCATAAAGAATGCAGGATGTCTCATTTTGGGAGGAAAAAAAATGTTTTAGTCGATTGTAGTTTGTATTACAGCATTTAGAAGAGGTGTCATTTTATTTAAAGTGGCAATTCGTTTTGAAGTTATTAAATCCGACCGGACTCTGTCTCGGCAGAGAGCCACACAGTGTTTGGAGCTGTGCCAACGGAACGGAGGATGATTCTCGTTTCTTAACTGCAACAAGAGTCCTAGTTAGTGACTTTAATCCACACAAAAGTGACTCACGATTGACATATTTTAATGGCTTTGAGAGGGGTTAAGAAGCGAACTTTCCGCTTCTGAAGAGCAGCGAATCAAAGAACCAACGAGCCAGTGGAACGAAGCATTGCTTCATTGGTTCACGCTTCAAAGTGGAGTCGCACTGCAGAAGTGGTTGATTACAGATCCACTGCAGGGTCTGCAATCAGTGTAGAGAAATTATCATTTTGTCGACAAACACCCTCAAAAACAACGGCTGCTCTGAAGGACCGATAAGGGAATCGTTAAGCAAAAAGACTATTGATATCGGTGGATCGAATCATTTCTTAACAATACCCAACCCTGTTCAAGCTCATATGCTGAGCTCACAGAGACATGATTATCGCTGCAAAGATAAACAATCTCTCACTCAGTGAGTTTGACACTTTCACCACAAATAGAAACACTTGCTGATGGCTGAGTCCAGTAACCCTTTAAAGACTGGATGCAAGATTCACCTTCTGAAATACTGCAGTCAGGGGCAGCCGTTGATTTCATAAAGATCAAATTATCATCTGCAAGTCAAAGTCCACACTGAAAAAGTTACCGGAGACTCTGCCTGCACCCCACATGGCACTCACAGTCCTCATGTGTAGGCCAGCTATGGTATCAAACAACTTATTGGAGATTCTGCAAATCCTCAGCCTGAAAAAAGTAACATGATTAACCAAATCAAACACTTTGAATAAACCAACTCAGCTCTACTGACATTCAGAGCTAAGATGCAGCAGTGGTTTATTTCTTGGCCATGATCTAAACTGCTGCAGTGGCCTACCAGCAAGCAGCTGGCACTGAATCCTAATAAGAATTACCCTTGCAAGTACCTTGGCCAATACAGAGAGCAGTGTTACACCTGGAGTTGGTGCAATCCAATCAGACACCTTTCACTTTCTCGAGAGAGTCAACACGATACGTGTATTTGTATTGAACCGTTTTGGTACGGGACGTTCGGTTCGGTACAGAGCTGTTCACGGATGAGTTTGCATTGCGTGTGTTTACATTCAGTGTTGCCAACTTGGCGACTTTCTCACTGAATCTGGCGATTTTTCCAAACCCTCAACGATTTATTTTCTCCAAAGCGACTAGCGACAAATCTAGCTACTTTTCCTGGCATTACCAGAGACTTTTCTGATGTTTGGTGACTAAAAGTGAAAGTCTCTGTTGTCACCAAGTGGCAGCAGGTGTCCCCCTCCTCCACTGCCTGCAGCAGCCTGTAAAGCATTGAGCAGAGGGATATCTACAATCCTCCTCACTCAGACTCGCTCAGCCTACTGACCTCGTTTGCTGCGCTGTGATTAAATAGTCCCCAGATTGAAAAGACCTGGCCTTGAGAAGTTATTTTATTTTAATACGTGATGGCCAATTTTTTTTGGCAAAATAAATAAACAAACCAAGAATCAAGTTTATTTGTGTTTCTAAATATTTTAAGATGGTTTTACTCACTTTTTTGCCTATCCCAAAATGTTTTTGTTTTCAAAACTTTATTTAAAAAGATATATTAATAAACATTAAATGAACAGTTAAGGCCACAATAATATTCCAGTATTATTATAAATCGTAAGAGATATAAAATAAAATAAATTTTACAAAAGTAAAGGGATTCTTTAACATTAATTCTCTTTAAAAAATTCCTTATAGAATGTGACAGTTTTGGACAAGTTAATTTTTCTGGCAAAAAATATGAAGGTTGAATAAAATTGAACAGGGCTTCATGCTGGAACTGCTGTGCTGCACTTTACTTGTGGAAAGGTTTTGTCAAAAGCTGTTTACTAGGAACTTATTTTTGTAATATTTCATACATTTGTTGTTTATTTGAGAACATTTTATTTAACTTATTGCCAGGAACCACTGTGCAGTTATTTTATTTTTCTGTTTGTATAATGTTACAATAAATTGTTTGTTTAAACAACAAGCAAATTTTGGTTTTGCATTTTGTTCCCATACTGTACTGAAAATGAACTCAACCGAGGTACGTATTGAACCATGATTTTTGTGTATCATTACACCCCTACTATCTATTTATCTGTCTACCTACCTACAGTAGTGTTCAGAATAATAGTAGTGCTATGTGACTAAAAAGATTAATCCAGGTTTTGAGTATATTTCTTATTGTTACATGGGAAACAAGGTACCAGTAGATTCTCACAAATCCAACAAGACCAAGCATTCATGATATGCACACTCTTAAGGCTATGAAATTGAGCTATTAGTAAAAAAAAGTAGAAAAGGGGGTGTTCACAATAATAGTAGTGTGGCATTCAGTCAGTGAGTTCATCAATTTTGTGGAACAAACAGGTGTGAATCAGGTGTCCCCTATTTAAGGATGAAGTCAGCACCTGTTGAACATGCTTTTCTCTTTGAAAGCCTGAGGAAAATGGGACGTTCAAGACATTGTTCAGAATAACAGTGTAGTTTGATTAAAAAGTTGATTGGAAAGGGGAAAACTTATACGCAGGTGCAAAAAATTATAGGCTGTTCATCTCCAATGATCTCCAATGCTTTAAAACGTGCTTTAAAACGTTTGAGAAGTGTGGAAGAAAATGGAAAACAACCATCAAAATGTATACAAGAATAACCAGAATGGCAAAGGCTCACCCATTGATCAGCTGCAGGATGATCAAAGACAGTCTGGAGTTACCTGTAAGTGCTGTGATAGTTAGAAGACGCCTGTGTGAAGCTAATTTATTTGCAAGAATCCCCCGCAAAGTCCCTCTGTTAAATAAAAGACGTGTAAAAGAGGTTACAGTTTGCCAAAGAACACATCAACTGGCCTAAAGAAAAATGGAGGGATATTTTGTGGACTGATGAGAGTAAAATTGTTCTTTTGGGGTCCAAGGGCCACAGACAGTTTGTGAGATGACCCTCAAACATCTAAATTCAAGCCACAGTTCACAGTGAAGACAGTGAAGCATAGTGGTGCAAACATCATGATATGGGCATGTTTCTCCTACTATGGTGTTGTGCCTATATCGCATACCAGGTATCATGGATCAGTTTGGATATGTCAAAATACTTGAAGAGGTCATGTTGCCTTATGCTGCTGAGGACATGCCCTTGAAATGGGTGTTTCAACAAGACAATGACCCCAAGCACACTAGTAAACCAGCAAAATCTTGGTTCCAAACCAACAAAATTAATGCCTTGCAGATGTGAAGAAATCATGAAAAACTGTGGTTATACAACTAAATACTAGTTTAGTGATTCACAGGATTGCTAAAAAAGCAGTTTGAACATAATATTTTTGACTTTGTAGCGTCAACAGCAGATGCTACTATTATTGTGAACACCCCCTTTTCTACTTTTTTTTTACTAATAGCCCAATTTCATAGCCTTAAGAGTGTGCATATAATGAATGCTTGGTCTTGTTGGATTTGTGAGAATCTACTGAATCTACTGGTACCTTGTTTCCCATGTAACAATAAGAAATATACTCAAAACCTGGATTAATCTTTTTAGTCACATAGCACTACTATTATTCTGAACACTACTGTACCTACCTACCCTACCAAAATAATTTCAGCCCCAGTACCACAGATCTCTGCAGTTTTACCCTCAAGCAGGTGTTTTATCACCTTTGGAGATTGGGTGGTATGCACTTCATCCATTAACCGTGCTGTCACTTGCCGTAACTGTGGTCGGATGAGGTGCAGGTTTATATGAATGCAGTGCTTCAGTTCCTCTGTAAGCAGCCTGAAGGTCACTAGACCACAGGCGTTGTGTTACCTGGTTACAGATTCCTCAACAACTACTACCTCCTTCTTTACCCTCAGTGCCTTCACAGCCAACTTTCTCAGTTCCATACACAACCACAAACTGCCACCATGCCATGCAGTACAACTCAGAGATGAAATGTCTCCTCCTCTGAACCCTGTCATCTCCATTGTAATCTCTGGTGCCTTTAAACTGGAACACTTACATTCCATTCTGGTCATTTGGTGTGTCCGTGTTTGCAGGTACTCCACTCGGATTGCATGCATAGTCAAAATAGTCTGTGTCTTAAAAAGAAGCAATTCTGTAACACAGCAACAATTTTACGTATTCTTAATGGTGTGAGCCAGCTGTTACTCATACTAGAAAAACATATATAGCCAAGTTGGCTGGACAAGAAAACATCAGTTTTTTGTTTGTTTGTTTTGTTTTAAAAGAAAGAAATCACCCATCACCTTGGAGCCTCAACAATCAATACTTGCTGTTGTGTTTCTCTGGCTGATAGGGGCACTTTGTAGTGTTTGTCCTACATGCTCAGGCAGTACAGCACACTTTGTCCAGTAAACGTTATAAGACGAGCATCTTGGGTTGCCACAAACAAATAGATTTTTTTAGCAGAACTCAGCCGAAGGGATGACACAGTGTTTTTTGTTTTTTGGTTTGTTTTTTGTTTGTTTGTTTTTTTGTTTGTTTTTTTTAGAGAATAACTTTTCAGAAACATTCTTGTGCTTTTGCTGCACTCTTCATACAAACTGCAAATTTATGCAAATGCATCCTGTTGATCTGTCTATTGGAGATTTTCTGCTCTTGCTCAAACACTTCAAAAATAATGATAGCAATTTGTTGCAGCATATTTATTTAATTGGAAAGTGTGAATAATAACGGCTAAATTTACATTTTTCCTCCTGCGTGTCAGAGTGGTTGTGCTGTTTCCTTTTTTCAAAATTATAGTGCTTACTTAATGTGCTGTCAGTGCTTATGGACGAGTGCTTAAAATGAACAATCGATAATCACTCGTTCCTCTGTCTCCATCACTTTCACTCTGTCTCCTCCATTCTCAGGTGCGCACATGTCCATGGGCAAAGCCCACTGATCCCATCATAGCAACACCAACCACCTGGCCCCTCCCACACTGTCCTCTCCACCACTTCAGTCACCATGACGTCCACCAGCCAGCTTCTGGGCCTGGCTGAGGTGGGGCTGAGGTGTGACCAGGAGATCGAGAGGCGATATGAAATTGTGCCGTCGGTGGTCTGCTCCATGTGCTGCCTCTTTGGAATCATCTACTGCTTCTTTGGTGAGTGAAGAAACAGTCCAAGCTCTACTTTGAAAATGCGATCCAGTAGACATGGAAGCTTGTCTCTAAAGATGCCATGAACACTTGCCGGATTTTATGAACAGCCTGTTTCAACAAGCACCTTGTGTGCTAGTTCATGTACAGATGCTGAAATTCAGAAATACAGTAGTGTGATCCCAGTTCATTCACTTGTGTTTTAAAGTTTCAACACCAAATCAACTGGAATGTTTTAAAGCATATGTTTTAAATCAGATGATGTGCAGACACCCTGTTTGACAAAGTTTGTGATTTCTTCCTTTTGATACAGACTCTGGAGCAATTGTTTGAAAAAGGTTTTCAAATACACCGGAGCAGTGTTTCAAGATAGCATCACTTCTGAAAGGCTTGGGTGCTATCTCCAGCCACACGTTCTATCTATTATTGAATTCTGATTTTACTTTTCTGTTCTCTTGGAGATTTTGGCTAATATGTGACCACATTAAGATGTCTTCTTTTTGATACAGACTCTGGGACGGTATTTGAAACAGGTTTTTTGCTTATGAAAAGTCTGGCACTATCTCCAGCCATACATTCTATCTTTTGTTAAATACTGGTTTAATGTTCACATTATGTCTGTTTTGTCTAATCTTTGTCCACATGTTGATGTTTCATTCTTGGCTTTGGAACATTGTGTCGAAACAAGTTTTGAAATACTCTAGAACAAACTCTAGTTTGAGTTTGCTTACAGAAAGTTTTGACATGATGTCCAGCTATGCATTCTGTTTTTTTTTTTGTTTTTGTTTTTTTCATTCTGGTTTAAGTTCTTATTCTTATGTATGTTTTGTGTCGTATTTATCCATGTAATGATGTACGTTTTGGCACTGTCTCCAGCCACACATTCTATCTCTTGATTAATTCCAATTTTAGTCTCCCTTTCTGTTGTATATTTTACTGTGATTACTCAAACAGGTCAATTCTCTCACTTCTGAAAATGAACCACTGTTTCATTTAGTTTAAAGCTTAAAAAAGCCTTACTGCTGCTGTAAGTTGTTGAATATTTCAGGGGTTTAAACTTGAAATATATATATATATATATATATATATATATATATATATATATATATATATATATATATTAGGGCTGGGCAACGTTAACGTGCTAACGTTGCGTTAATTATTGAGGTCATAACGCTGCGTTTTTTTTGTTTGTTTGTTTTTTTAGCCTTTTATGACTGTTGCTCGTTGCCTTTTATTTTGAAAGCGTCAGTCGGGGGCGAGCTTATGCTGCTGCTTCCTGCTGATAGCTGAGTTCACACAGAAAACGATACGAGGATCGAGAAAAGTACAGGCTATGCAATGCACAACAAAACAAAATGCAGAAAGACGCCGAACTTTTGAATGGACATTTTCGGTACAAAGTTCTACAGGATCAGGCCCGGATCCAGACCAGTTTGGACTGATGCAGCTGCATCGGTCAAATTTTTTTTTTACGCATCGTTCGTCATCGGTAAAAAAAAAAAATCTTGAATAATCTCGAATAGCCGAACGTGTCCCCGCGGTGAACACAGCTTTTCGGTGGTTTTCGTGTCAACCTATAGTCCGTAAATTATACAGATTTTTCCGAGTTTCAGAGTCATACGGACGTACAAACAAAGTCGGATATTCAGGGTTTGGTCTGTAATAAACTATTTCTGCAGCGCGGCTCCACTTTGAAACCACGAACCATTGAAGCAATGCTTCGATCCAGTAGCTCGTTGATTCTTTGATTCGCTGCTCTTCAGAAACGGCAAGCCACTTCTTAACCCCTCGCAAAGCCATTAAAATATCATCAGTCACTTTTGAATCGTCCTCCGTTCCGTTCACATAGCTCGAAACGCTGCGCGGCTGAGACAGAGTCCGGTCGGAATTAATAACTTCAAAATGAATCGCCACTTTAAATAAAATGACACCTCTTTCCAAATGTAATACAGACAAGAAACTACAATCGAATAAAACGTTTTTTCCCTCCCAAAATGAAATGTGCTGTATTTTATTTTCAAATTACATCCTGAAGTGAAGCACAGCAGCTGTAAGAGCTCAGCTCAGATATATGGAAACACATTCATGCCAATGTCTGAAAGGAAATGCTTTTGAGAAAAACAGATTTTGTTTATTCCTATTTATGTCCAGAGATCAAGGATTCACCATGTAGAGTTCATTATGTACAAAGTTTAAGGATCCAGTGACCAAATTCATATTTATTTACTTTAAGACTCAATAAAATGTTCAATTTCAATTCAGTTTAATTGGCTTATAAAGTGCCAAATCACAACAAAATCTAAATATACTAAAACAAATACATCACAATTGTACACATATCAAATTGTGGTATGTGTACAATTGTGATGTATTTGTTTTAGTACATTTAGTCATGGACATGAATATTGTTATTTTGATATGAAACAGGATAACAAATGACCTACCAGTGGTTTTATATTTGATTTCATTAGTGTGTTTCAGTTGAAATTTACATTTTCAAATTTATGCAATGTTCATTTACATTTTCAAATAAAACTGTGCTTTTAAGCGGCTTTTGAATTCATTTTTGGGTTTCACATATACCATGCGATTAATCATGATTAATCACAGAAAGTCATTGAGTTAATGCGATTAAGATTTTTTATTTTTGCCCACCCCTAATATATATATATATATATATATATATATATATATATATATATATATATATATATATATATATATATATATATATATATATATATATATATATATATATATATATATATGAAATTGAAACTCTGTGGAGTTGAGCTTTATATACAATTCTTAAAGTTTCTGCTGTTGCTCATTTTCCTATCATTGTGGGGTTCATTCACCTCTGCTGGTGTATTGATTTGGGAGCTGTGCAGAATGCTTCTACTGTTTCATGGCTGATAATGAATTCTACTGACTGTAAGCTGCTGTTGGATTCCTGTAAGATATTCCTCATAATGTGTTCCACCACAGTAAAATGATTCATCTTGCACTCTTCTCGATTAAAATGACAAAGAACTTTCATATCTCTTGCCGTACCCCCATAGCAGCTCTCTGTCATCATGCCTACTGAAGAAACACAAACTTGAGAGGGGACAGCCTGCTGTCATGTTACTTAGAGAAGTAAACATTTCATTTTCTTTTTATCCATTCAGAGCAAACTGACCATTGCATCATTGCTTTTAAAAGAATAAAGTAAATAACTGCCAGGCTCTTTTCTACTGCGGCACTGAAAGCATGCACTCTGTTGTTACATGAGGTGCTTTTTTCTTTTTGGGGCAACAAGTTCCTGCTGTCATCCCAATGAGCTTGGATGTAAAGTAATTAGAGTCAAGATTAATCCATAAATAATTGAATCAAGAGGTCTGCAGTGATGCCTGGTTACAAGCTGTTTGCATCGGGCTGCTGCTCAATTACAGCATGCAGAAGTAAAATACCTCTGTTAAAATGATTAAGTAAATTAACAGTTCAGAACTGCAAAATATGTGGTTTGCTGCAAAGTGACATACATAACAATAAAAAAAAGCAAATCCATAAAACTGTAGTGTGTAGGATTTATTGTGTTTGGTGTTGTAGTGTTGAGGTTGCAGATTGCATTATGCTGGTGCCGGTCACGATCTTGTTTTCCTTCTGTTTTTCACTTCTTTGCCGTCAGAGATTCATGCTCGCTTGCTTTTTCTTGTGATAAGCAATGTCTCTGATTCTCCGTTTAACAAACATGAGGGTTCTCAAATGTGTTAGCCTGCCCTAGCAACCAGTAGATTGGATATTGCAATAATGAACAGATGGTTATGAATGCTGCATTTCACTTCTGCTAGTAAACATCCCTAAATTCTGCACACTGTCGTCTTAAATGTACAAAACTGTGGCTAAAATTTGTGATTTATCTTTTAACATTAGTGAGTAATAAAAAATTAAAATAGATTGGAATTGCTTTCATGGTTAAATTGACTAAATACCACATGAATAATTGTAAAATTGCAAAATATCTCTATTAGGACAATGAGCAGGAGAACACTAAAATATAATGACTCTGTTAAGAATGGCTTGTAATTTCTGTAAAAAGGTACAATTAAAGCCTTGTATTGCCTTGGGTCTGCTTATGATAATTACCTTCACAAAGCAGAATTGTAGTTTTTGCATTTCTCTGTCATTTCATTAGCCAGATTACTTTAAAACTAAGCACTTTTTATGTAAATTGGTGGAGAGGATGGGTCAGGCTGAAACAGATAGTTTATTAACAAAGTAGCAGTCTTTATGTACCGTAACTACCATATATTTGCAAGAATCTTAGCAAGATATCATAGGAACAACTAGGCCAGTTTTGATCAACCTTGGCAGATTGAGCCTATGGATGGAAAGAACTGATTTCATTTTGGTTTGGATTGGTCAACAGCTAAGGTCAGAGGTCATGGTCAAATACCAGGTCCCATGCTAATATACTGGAAAATGGACAATTTTAGGGAAATAAATGCAGATATTTTATTGCTGGTGAACTTGACAGTGTAAAAACCCATGTACCATTTTTCTTTTTTCATTCATTGTTGTGGATTTGGTGTGGCTGTGCTCGCTAAGCACTTTTGATCTAGTTTGGAGTTTGTCCACATAGTTTGCATGATGAGGAAACTTCTTTTAATGCTGCAAAATGGGGTGTTTTGGGGTCTTGCTGGCCACATCTTGAGTATGTCTCATACCGTTGCTATGTAGATAATATCTGATTATGCATTTGACTCTGAATGTGGACAAATTATCTATACTAGAAGATTGTTGGATATCTGACATTTAATTGTCACTTAATGCAAATTGCTTCCTGGACTCTGCCATCAGAAATGTGTCTATATCCTGTTAAAGTGTTCAATCTGGAGACAAATTCACTTATTTTAGCAATGACGTGCATGTCCCAACTCCTGAGAGGAACTCATGTATTTGTAAGGTTTCCAGACAGAAGTGTTTGGTGATGTTGATACCTTTGTAGAAGAATGAAAGCCCACATCTTTAGGGTCCTCTCTTACTGTATGGCTGTGAGAACTGGATGCTAGGCAGTGTCCCAAGGTGATGAGTGGATAATAAATATGTATCACAGTCGGAAGTGGTAACGATTATACATGCATTTGTTTAGTCATGTCTGGAGTATTGCATTTCATTGCTCATCTGCATCACTAAGGGCCCTTTCACACATAATAGAAGAAAACAGAAAAAAAATCCACGAACCAAAAACAAAATGGGGAGCCATGAAACCTACATGGCTGGGCAGGCGTGCACAATACCACGGCAACTGTTTCTTGCACTCTCGCGCGCATGAACGAACACAGTGTGAACAGCTGGAACGTGCTGCACCACATCACGCTGCTGCTGTGCAGAAAAAAATAAAAACCACACACCAATAAAAAAAAAAGCCGCAATTTATTGAATCCCTCTTATCGAACGAACAATACAAGTATGAACCTTCTGTTCCTCTGCAGATGACCCGTGTCATAGACGTACAGTCATGAAATGACATGAATGACGCAGTGCGCGCTTATCACGTCCACATCTGCTGGCCACGCGTGTCCAGCCGGCCCCACGTGCGTGTCTAGTGAGCAGCGCACCATGTTGACCAGAGCTCACGTGGGTGACGTGACATTCAAATCAACAGCTGAGTGTTCACATGAACAGACGGTCTTTTTTACATGGAGCAGCTTGCCAGTGTGCGCGCTGAGCGGCCGCTCCAGCTCATGCCAAAGGCGATGTATGTTTTATGTATTTCTACATGAGGATAGCATGCACACGCCTCATGGTGTAGAGTTGTTATGTCATGTCCTCCAAAACAAGGTAAATGTTGTCCGGGTCCAGAGATTCCAATTGCAGCGGCTCACACAGACACGCCCACTTTTTTTGATCATCCCACAGAACAAAGTGTCACTCTCGTTTTCTTTGCTCTGTGATAATTTTTTTTAGATATTTCTTATGGAATTGTGTATGTAGTTATTGTAGTATTTATTTATATCATTGTCATTTCCAACTGTCAGTGTGTGGCGATCAGTTGAGAGGCACCTTGGTGTTCTGTGTGCGCTCAGACGTGGCTGGCCGTCCCACATGTGATCATGTCTGTACATACATATCAGCATTTCATGCAAGTGTGCCCCCCCCCCCCCCACACACACACACACACACCACGTGTTGGGGGAGCGCAAAACACATTGCGGGGTGGGGGGGAGCGGAGGAGCAACACATGTGCGATACACACGGACACCACGTGTTGAGGGGGGAGCCAACACTCTGGCACACCGCGTGTGTTGCTTGCTGATGCCACACTCGTGGGGCACTTAAGACAAATTTCACAGCTACCTCAAAAGCAGTCACCTGCTCTCTGTTTTCATGCTGATTGTGTGTATGGCACCACATTTCCTAAGTGCTCCACAAGTGGTAATGGATGTTCGTGTATGACACCTGAAATTTGGCCGACACCTGCCGAGAGAGAGATCAAATGGGCTCTTACAGGGCATTCTCTCGTCTTTTGGCTGCTGGTGTGCGCAAATGGTTGTAGCGACAGGTGTACAAGGTATTAGAGGCAGCTCTGATTTTTCATGAATGGCATTTGATTCACCTTCATGTGCTCGTCGGCTTCAATAGTGTTATGTGTGAAGGGGCCCTCAAGTCTGTCTCCCATTACCGTTATTTGGCCCCAATTTCCGTCTTAATTTCAAAATTGAGAAAATCAGGCAGAATGTTTTCAAAATCATATCCAAAATTTACATGTAATTACAGTTCTTACTATTACCTACTATTTTATATATGATTACATAAGATTTACATTATGTTTGTTTTGTTTTTGGGTTTTTTGCATGTCTCTCCCCGTGTTTTCCCCCCACACTTTTCCAAAAAGGTCATATTTCTCTATTAAACCTTCCAAAAAAACTGTCTTCCGTTGAAGAGCATGACATGCCTTTCATGGATTTCATTTTGCAGAGAACAATAGGTCCTGATTACTGCATATTGTACCCGATTTTTCACTTTCAACTATTTTTACACACTCTGCACCAGGTAAATTTGATTATTCACTTTTTTGGATCACAGTTTTTCCCAACATTATGAATATTGCTCATAATGTTCTAAAAATGCTACTTTTACCACCCGATTTCAGGCAACCCATTTTTCTTTCATGTATCAAAAATCAGAAATGGGAAAGAAGCTTAAGGCCTCCTTGGACAAAAGGAAGTCTTCCCAGAGGTCCCATGTGACACCAATTTTGACTTTTCTGCATGGGTTTCCCATGAATTCCGACTTCATTTTTAGATTTTGATAACCACTTTCAGGGCTCAGTATGGTCAGAAGCCTCTTTATGGAACCTTCATCTGTTTGTTTTGAGTGGGTGTCTTGGTGGTTCATCACTCCTTGATTCATTTTGGAACCTTCTTCCACTGGACTTGAGATCAGTTGACACTGTACAAAGGAAGATGTTTCAGACTCACTTGAGCAGGATTGTTTCTATTTAGCCCTATTTTTATTTGGTTGTAGCTGTGTTCTGAATGTATTTTTTTATGTAAAGCTTTTTTCCCCCTTTTGACAGTGATTTGACAGTCATCTATTGTGCTTTTATTTAGTCTTAATGCTGGACTAAAATGATCTGTCATAGCTCATCAAAAAAATAAATAAATAAATTTGAAAAACTTAATATTTCAAGCAGCTGCCAACGTTAAATTGGTTCTGATGTTTAAACAAGTGTGGAAGCTGAATTCTATAACTACTAACATCAAGTCTTAACTGTGAAGATGTCACAAGATGTCAAAAGCAGAACAGCATGATTTCACCATCTGTTGTCTTTTTTAGTTTGATAGCTAATTCAGAAAAAATACTTTTTTAAATCTCAGCTACAAAGCTAGAAAATAATTATAAATAATAATTTAATATATTTCTACTGTGAGTGCCAGACTGTGTTTTCTAGCTGTGGAAATAGTCATAAAAATAAATAAAATCTCTGTTCTACAAATGAGAAACACACATAAGTAGCAATCGCCAAAAATCCCACAGTCACATTTCATGCATGTGGCATTGTTTTAATGGGGGTCGGTGGGGAAAAGAATTTCCCTCTTGCTGCTGTCATTTAATCAAGTCAGAAATACAAAGTTTGTTCAGAAATGCCGGGCTCTTTTACAGAAAGATGGAGCATGCAGGAGAAAAGAAAAAAGAGACAGAAGACACACTGAGTTCAAAACGAGATGGATTTTGTGATGGCTGGAGGAGACAGCATGCAAACAAAAGAAAAGGCAGTAGGATGATGTGATGATGAGAAAGATGAGCAGTGAAAGAAAGAGTGGTGAAGTGTAGAGCCTGAAGAAAACAGATACACAGAAAGGAATGATGTCTAAAAAAAGAGGGACAGGGGAGAGGAAGATCACATTAATATGGAGAATGCTCTGAGCCAAAGGAAATTTTTCTCTCATTTTTCTGATATGGATTTATCTACACTACCAAAATTGGATGGAGGTTACAATTTTATGCTTGTTTGTCTATTTTCCAGTTATCAGTCAGAAACCACGTGCTAAAAAAGAGAGATAGCTGATGTTCTGTGAAAATTATCTGAAAAATAATTCAGAAACCAAAAAAAAAAAAAAAAACACCACAAAAAGGCCGCGATTCAAGTGCCTGAACTAAATACACACTCCTGGCATTTGATCACATCTAATTTAGATTATGAAACGCCACTTATAACAGGAATTTGAAAAAAAATTTCCAAGATAAAATTTTGTGGAATTAGAAACTAGTGTTGGTGGAGGTTTCTCCATGTATTATATTGTTTGCATCATTGTAAGTCACAGGTGGCTGTATTTAACCAGCATTTTTTTACATTTTATCAAGATACCATATTTTTTTTGTCTGCAGGCAGATCACACATCATACTAGCTTTGCAGCATAATTGACATCGACACTGACAGACCAAACGAAGCAGTCGTTTAGGGTGTTCAACCTGAAATCTTCACTCTTCATTTTTCAAAATGTGAATTAAATTATTTCATTTCATTCCTTATTGTACATCTTTCAAGTCGATTTTTGAATACCACAGAGAGCAAGAGGACCAGAAATGCCCTATTAGTCAGAGACACAAGGACAGATCTACAGTGACGCTGGTAGATTTTTGCTTTGCCATGGAGCAACTTCCCTGACAATGGCTGAATGAGAATAGCCTTACGTGTGTCTGACATACAAGGATGCATATTGAACATTCTCTGGAAAATAATGATTTTGAGCCTAATCATTGCATTTCATAAAATGGCAGTAGTTACAAGCAGCAAAATCACAGAGACAAATGTTTAGATACCTTCTTTTTGTAAAATAAAAGTTAATTTAAACGCATTACCAGTTGTTTTTCCTCCAAAAAGGCATTTATAGTCCCCCTCTATGTTTAGATTTTGGGTATTTTGGGCAAAGCTCAAAGAAAAGGTAAAAGAAAATTTTGTCTGAAATACACCCAGGCTGACATACATATATTGATCAGCAAAATATGTGATTGGAGAGACATATGTATATTTAGCTGTATTTTATATTGTGATGTGCAAGATATGTGTCAGTCCTCTGATGCCTTTCATTCAGTGGCTTGATGTTGCAGTTTGGTGACCTCAAAATTAAACAAAAATTACAACATTACATGGAAGCAACTGTATCCTCACACATACGTGGAAGGATACAGATCCTGAATGTTGCATCTGTGTGAACAAACCAGAGGAACAGAATGTCAGCTTTTCTACAGGATAAAATCAAGATGACAACTGTGTGATCACTGCAGATTGTATGATCAGTTAGTAATTCTAAATTGCTCTAAATACAACAGTTGTGAAACATACAGCGACTGTTAGCTTTACTTTTATTCAAGGAGACTGAAATGACATCCAGAAAACAAACATGAGGGGATAGAACAGATTAAAAGAAGCTGGAAGAGCTGCATCAAATGAATGAGACGGGGCAACAATAGAGGAGTGCAGACAAAAGACTGGACAAGAAGAGGATAGTCGGTCTCAGCTGTGCAGTGCTTGATTACACAAAGATAACAATCTGTTGTCGGGTCCCCTGGAGTCCAGTCAGAGAAGGAAAGGGAGAGATGGAGAGAAAAAAATGAACACAAATTCTAATAAATGTGGAAGCGGTGGGTGAGGAGATTAAAACGGCTGATGTTCAAACAATTTTAATTTGGACAAAATCGTGTAACCATGGAAATAAACTTTACAGAATTTCGGTAAAATTAAGAACATTATTATTATTTCTTGTGTTTCTTTGTGTTATAAATATGTCACCAGCCTGTTTCTGTGTTTTTCCTTCAGGCTATCGATGCTTCAAGGCTGTACTGTTTCTCACGGGCCTTATGTTCGGCTCCGTGGTCATCTTCATGCTGTGCTACAAGGAGCGGGTGATGGACACCCAGCTGAGTGTGGAGGCCTCAGTAGGCATCGGCCTGGGTATCGGGACGCTGTGCGGCCTGGTGACCATGTTGGTTCGCAGCGTGGGACTATTTATGGTCGGCCTGCTTTTGGGACTGCTGGTGGGAGTGGCTTCACTGGTGGTGAGCAAACTTTTCAGAAACTGCACCATTACTCAAACTCAGCCACTGCTACTTACACCAGCATGGATCATATCTTTGCATGAATCTAAAGGTGTTGACTATTGCTAACCTGCAAAATACGCACATTCTGCATCAGGATTATAGGCACGATATTGACTTTTTAAAACGTTCAGAAATAAATGCAAGCAAATCAGTTTTGTATAATGCCATCCATCCTTCTATTTTCTTACGTTTTATCAGGAGTCGGGTCGTGGAGGCAGCAGCTCAAGCAAAGCCGCCCAGACCTCACGATCCACACACACCTCCCCCAGCTCCTCCGGGGGAACCCCAAGGCATTCCCAAGCCAACCGAGAGATGTAGTCCCTCCAGCGCGTCCTGGGTCTTCCCCGGGGCCTCCTCCCAATGGGACGCACCCGGAACACCTGTCCAGCGAGGCGTGCAGGGGGCATCTGAAAAAGATGCCTGAGCCACCTCAACTGACTCCTTTCGACGTGGAGGAGCAGCGGCTCGACTCCGAGCTCCTCCCGAGTGACCGAGTTCCTCACCGTATCTCTAACGGAGCGCCCAGCCACCCTGTGGAGGAAACTCATCTCGGTCGCTTGTACTCGCGATCTCGTTCTTTCAGTCATGAGCCAAATCTCATAACCATAGGTGAGGATCGGAATGTAGATCGATCGGTAAATCGAAAGCTTTGCCCCCCTACTCAGTTCTCTCTTCACCACGACGGTCCGATACAGCGACCGCATCACTGCAGATGCTGCACCGATCCGTCTATCGATCTCACGCTCCATCCGTCTCTCACTCGTGAACAAGACCCCGAGATACTTAAACTCCTCCACTTGAGGCAAGGACACTCCACCGACCTGAAGAGGGCAAAGCACCTTTTTCCGGTCGAGAACCATGGCCTCGGATTTGGAGGTGCTGATTTTCATCCCGGACGCTTCACACTTGGCTGCAAACCGCCCCAGTGCACGCTGAAGGTACTGATTTGACGAAGCCAACAGAACCACATCGTCCGCAAACAGCAAAGAAGAGATTCTGTGGTTCCCAAACCAGACCCCCTCTACACCCTGGCTGCGCGTAGAAATTCTGTCCATAAAAATAATGAACAGAACCAGTAACAAAGGGCAGCCCTGGCGGAGGCCAACGTGCACTGGAAACAGGTTTGACTTACTACCGGCAATGCGAACCAAGCTCCTGCTGCGGCCGTACAGAGACCGGATAGCCCTTAGCAAAGGACCCCGGAGCCTGTACTCCCGGAGCACTCCCCACAGGGTGCCCGAGGGACACAGTCGAACACCTTCTCCAGATCCACAAAATACATGTGGACTGGTTGGACGAACTCCCATGAACCCTCGAGCACCCGATGGAGCGTGTACAGCTTGTCCAGTGTGCCGCGACCAGGACGAAAACCACACTGCTCCTCCTGAATCGTAGGTTCGACCATCGGTCGAATTCTCCTCTCCAGTACTCTGAATGGACCTTACCGGGGAGGCTGAGGAGTGTGATCCCCCTGTAGTTGGAACACACCCTCCGGTCCCCCTTCTTAAACAGAGGGACCACCACCCCGGTCTGCCAATCCAGAGGCACTGTCCCCAATCGCCACGCGATGTTGCAGAGGCGTGTCAGCCAAGACAGTCCCACAACATCCAGAGACTTAAGGTACTCAGGACGGATTTCATCCACCCCAGGAGCCTTGCCACCGAGGAGCTTTCTAACCACCTCGGTGACTTCGGCCTGGGTAATGGATGAGTCCGCCTCTGAGTCCCCAGTCTCTGGTTCCTCTTCAGAAGACGTGACGATGGGATTGAGGAGATCCTCGAAGTACTCCTTCCACCGCCCAACAACATCCCCAGTCAGGGTCAACAGCTCCCCACCCACACCGTAAACAGTAGGGATGTGAATCGTACAACAACTCACGATTCAATTCGATTCCGATTCTTGGGGTGATGATTCCATTCGGAATCGATTTTTGATTCAAAGAGCTCTGAGAAATAGTTATATTACTTAAAAAATGTTTATGTTTAAGAAAATGCAGCTTTACAAGGTTAATCAAGTGTTTCTAGATGTAAATTTACTTATCTGCTTTGCTCGTTCAGAGCTGGCTGGCAGTTTAGCGAAGCGATGGTCAGTAGTCTGCAGAGACTGCTGCTCCCCTCTTTTACCTCCAGGTGATAGCGGAGCATGTGGGCTTGCGGATGTGAAGTTTTTCCGAAGTACTTGACTTTCATTTTGCAGATTCTTCACTCTACATAAGTCATGTCAAGCTCCTTCTTATGCAGCAAATAATAAAATCCAAAGTGCGCCGCAACATTTGCCTTCAGCAAAGACGGTGCTGGCTGAATTAGCTCTTCGTCCACGATGCTAAGCTACAGCCACTGAACTCTGCAGCGCACAAGTGTTTGAAGCACGCCGGACCACCCCCCCCCCCCCCCTCGCAGGGATGCTGTAGTACGGAAGCTGTTGCCTGACAAACAGTACACGCAGCGAGTAAGCAAGATTATGTTTAAAAAATGCTTTTAAAAAAATCGATTCTTGGACATTTTGGATCAATTCAGAATCGTAATAAATAAGAATCGCGATTCGGACGTGAATCGATTTTTTTTCCGACACCCCTAGTAAACAGTGCTGGTGGAGAGCTGCTTCCGCCTCATGAGGCGTCGGATGGTTTGCCAGAATCTCTTCGAGGCCGACCGGTAGTCCTCCTCCATGGCCTCCCCGAACTCCTCCCAGACCTGAGTTTTTGCCTCTGCGACCGTACGGGCTGCGGCACGCTTGGCCTGCCGGTACCTGTCAACTGCCTCTGGGGTCCCACCTACCAACAAAGATAAGTAGGACTCCTTCTTCAGCTTGACGGCATCCCTTACTTCCGATATCCACCACCGGGTTTGGGGATTGCCACTGCAACAGGCGCCCGAGACCTTGCGACCACAGCTACGAGCAGCCGCATCGACAATGGAGGTGGAGAACATGGTCCACTCGGACTCCATGTCTCCAACCTCCCCCAGGATCTGGGAGAAGCTCTCCCGGAGGTGGGAGTTGAAGACCTCGCTGACAGATGGTTCCGCCAGTTGTTCCCAGCAGACCCTCATGATACGTTTGGGCCTGACCGGCTTCCTCCCCTCCCAGTGGATCTAACTCACCACCAGGTAGTGATCGGTCAACAACTCTGCCCCTCTCTTCACTCGAGTGTCCAAGACACGTGGCCGAAGGTCAGATGATACGACTACAAAGTCGATCATCGACCTCCGGCTCAGGGTGTCCTGATGCCACGTGCACTTATGGACACCCTTGTGCTCGAACATGGTGTTCGTGATGGACAAACTGTGACTAGCACAGAAGTCCAACAACTAAACACCACTCGGGTTCAGATCGGGGAGGCCGTGCTTCCCAATCTCCCCCCTCCAGGTCTCACTGTCGCCGCCCACGTGGGCATTGTAATCCCCCAGGAGAACAATGGAGTCCCCAGTCGGAGCGCTATCTAGTACCCCTCCTAGGGACTCCAGGAAGGTCGGGTACTCTGCACTGCTGCTCGGCCCGTAGGCCGAGACAACGGTGAGAGACATGTCCTCGACCCAAAGGCGTAGGGACGCGACCCTCTCGTTCACCGGAGTGAACTCCAACACATGGCGACTGAGCTGGGGAACAATAAGCATTGCGACCCCAGCTCTCCGCCTCTCCCCGTGGGCAACGCCAGAAAAATTAAGCGTCCAGCCCCTCTCCAGGAGTTGGGTACCAGAGCCCAAGCTGTGCGTGGAGGTGAGCCCGACTATCTCTAGTTGGTATCTCTCAACCTCCCGCACAAGCTCAGGCTCCTTCCCCCCCAGAGAGGTGACATTCCACGTCCCAACAGCCAGCGGCTGTGAGCATGGACCGGGCCGCCGGGCCACCCGCCCTCAACCGCCACCCAATCCTCTCTGCACCCGACCCCCGTGGCCCCCTCTGCAGGTGGTGAACCCACAGGAGGGCGGGCCCACGTCGCTCTTTTGGGCTGAGCCCGGCTGGGCCCCATGGGCTAAGGCCCGACCACCAGGCGCTCGCGCGCGAGCCCCAACCCCAGGCCTGGTTCCAGGGTGGGGCCCCAGCTCCGCCATATTTTGTATAATGACATTTAAATAATAAAAAATGTGATGTTATTGAGCAATAACAAAACAAAATGCTTTTTTGAAAGCATTTTTGTTATTGCTCAGTAACATCAATTTTTTTATTTATTTATTTGACAGGTTTGGTGATTAAGACAGAAAAAATTCACTGAATATGTCCAGTATCCAGAATATGTGTCAGTCAATAAGAAATACTAACAGTATCCTCCTGAGAACGATAAAAACAAAAGTATTGCAATTTTTGCTTTTTTCCATATATAATTGTCCTGGGTGAAAACAACACACCACAGCAGGTTTTTTTCTTTTCTCTTTTTGATCAGAAACATTTATTTATTTATTTATTTATTTATTTTTATGGAATGTTGTTTGCAGTGGGCAACAAGATTTAGTTTTAACTGAATAATTCTTTTGAAATAAAGCTGTGAAACTCTTGTACCTTACACAGGACAAAAATGCATAGCTGGACCTCATGAGGGTTGGGTACTGTATGGTAAATCTGTCTGGAGTACGCAGTTACCAAAAATGTGACCATGCAAAAAGGAGACCAGTAAGGGAAACCATCAAGCCATCCATGACAATTCTAAAATAATAGCCGCATTCGAAGATACTAGGGGGCGCTCCAGTACGTCACAGCATTGCGCATGCACGCCCAACCTAACAACATGTCTGGCTGGGCACAACAAACCACGGCGCCATTTGGAATCTATGTTTAGGTAGATGAAGCATCGTCATGGCTGTGAAATGGATGATTAAAAGCATCAGAGAGTATCAAAAAGATTAGAATGTTTTGATTACGGATTACAGAAAGCAGGAGCTGTTAGATTTGGTGGAGAGAGCAGATGAGATTGGCCTGTTGGTGAGAGAAGACGGCAATCATGATCGGGAATACCAGCGACGTAGAACAGTTGCCCATAATGGCGAGTCGTTCGTATGTAAGTTGGCTGTTTTTTGTCATCCCTATGACACATCTTCACCCATTGATATCTTAATTTAGCTTGACGACTTTTGTGTAGAAATGGGTGAAATGTAATGCCATGAAGCCATCTCTGCTGCAGGAGGCCTGCTTTTTGTTTTGTTTTTTGTTTCCTTGTGTCCGATTTGCAGTCAGATGCCCAGCAGTACCCAGGCATATCGACAATCAAATTATTTCTAAATATTTATCAAATTTAAGTGTAATCTGTAATTTCAGTGGCAGACATGTCCCAGAGCAACGACATGGACCTCCAAGCTCTGGAAAGCCAAAAACTACCCGGGTCTCAATTTTTACATCCGGGTATCACAAAAGCTGCGCATGCGTTCAAGCGACCTACCACAGCGCCCCATGTACAACACACTACAACTTTTGTCTGTTTCATCAAGAGTCACAGCAATTTTCCTTCAAGAAAAGTCAAATTTAGGCTTCAGTCTCCTATGTGCCTCCTGCAAAACTGTAGCAGAAATTTTGTGACAAGAAATATGCACATACCTCGAGGCAATCCCTGGTCACCCAAGTGCTCATGAGGTGCAGATATCCGCAATTATGGGAACGGCCACCATCTTGAAGAGAGCCCTGGGATATAATGCCACTAATATGCACCTGTGTGTGTAAATGACTGAAAGTGAGTCATCATTGTAAGTTGCTGTGAGCACCAGATGGAAAAGTGCTATAGAAATGCAGTCCACTTGAAATTTTATGTAGTTATGTTCGATTTCACACTGCATTAATGCTAAGGCACAGCTGTCCTCTGCATTGCTCTCCTTCACAGGCAATGGAGGAGTTCTACCATCCTAAGACAGTGTGGGTTCCTCTGGGTATCCTTCTTGGTTCTGGCACACTGTTTGCTGTCCTCACGCTGCAATGGCAGCGGTGCTTTGTCACCTTCTCCACCGCCACCTTTGGCGCTGCCATCATCACCGTCACTGTGGATTACTTTATAGAGCTTTTCGCCTTGGTGCACTACGTCTATGAGAGACTGTGGGTAGGTGTGTTTGCTGTTCAGAAAACTGAAAGATGAAGGACTTTGTAATATTTGAAGTTCACACTGACTCATTTCATTTCAAACAACTCAAAGTAAGGGGAGCTTGGCTGTGCATTTTCAGAACAAACATTATTAGTGTGCCCCTGGATTATATTATTGAGCTGTTTGCTTTGGCCGAGAGAGAGAGAGAGAGAGAGAGAGAGAAAGGTAAAATAAGTGCTACTGAATATGTTACAGGACTGTTCACCTTGCAGAGGAAGTAGATACTAGATAGTGAACTCCGGGCTACCACTGACTGTAGCTGAGCCAACTGTACCGCTGCTTCATGTGTTCAGCAGCAGGCTTTATGTGTAGGATCAGAATGAATACATGAATGTGCAAAATTTACTGGTAACATTTTACAGTAAGAGTATATGAGCTACTCATGTACAACCTATGCATGACTTCATGCATTACTAGCACAGTAACTATGTTACAAATAATGAATGCTTTCCATTTGTGCATTGAAAATAGTGCAGCACATAAACAAATATTCACAGAGGAATCCTGCAAATGGTAATACAAGCACCAAATTCAGCACAAGTACTCATTTGACTTTACTTTTTTTGAAAAACTGATTGGCCACTTGAATTTTCAGTAGGCAAACAGGTAGAGGTAAACTGAAGAATTACACAAAAAAGATGCTCCAATCATATTTAAAACTATACCACATTATTTGTCTGATTCCAAAAAGGTATAGTTTGGACTATCTGTGACTGGATGTTTTGGAGTTATGGGGTAAAAACAGCAAGAATGGTGACAAAGGTCAATTTCAGTTTGTACAGGGGTCAAAAATTAAAGTTGCTCCAATTTTAGTAAAAAGTGATGCAATATGTTCAATATGTTTGGAGCATCTTTTAATTTTGACCCCTGTGTAATTCAAAAGAATATTTGCATGAGTTGAATGAAAGTACAGTATTCTTTCCATTGCACAAATGGAAAACATTCATTATTTGTTTTATATTACACCTAAATAGATCCTTGTCATTTGATATTTTGCTTAAAATTAGACAGTTACTTTCTTGAAACAGGAAACTGTGGGATAAGCAATCTGTTGACACACTGCTGAGGCCAGTGAGAGTCACTATGGACTGAAGCGTATGCGTGTGGAAGCATGGATCTGCTTTTCTGAATCCGACGAAAAATCGTGATAGAAAATTGTCCAATTCTTCATCTGACAGTGCTACAGCCACTATAGATGTCCCTAACAACACTTGTAAGCTGACAGAGGGTTCCGCCAGTCGTTCCCAGCAGACCCTCACGATACGTTTGGGCCTGCCAGGTCTTACCGGCTTCCTACCCTCCCAGCGGATCCAACTCACCACCAGGTGGTGATCAGTCGACAGCTCTGCCCTTCTCTTCACTCGAGTGTCCGAGACACGTGGCCGAAGGTCAGATGATACGACTACAAAGTCGATCATCGACCTCCGGCTCAGGGTGTCCTGGTGCCACGTGCACTTATGGACACCCTTGTGCTCGAACATGGTGTTCGTTAATTATTAATGTTCGTTAAACATTAATTATGTCTTAGTTAACTATGTGATTGCTTTTAATGTTGTAATCAGAACAGAGTAATTTCTAAAATATGAATTTGACTATTGTAGTGATTGTGACTTTGAAATTATGCACAGTAGGGGTGGGGCTTCTTCTGCCTGTGCAAATGTCTTTTTGACTGAACTTTGACTTCATGGACATATTTAATGATTCATTCATTTATTTAATGTTAAAATCTAAAAGGAAACAGCTTTTTCAAATAATAAAGTAGTTGCTCTTTAAAGAGCCTTTGTTTTGTAGCAGTCTGCTCGAGGTTTCTTCCTCAAATCATCAGAGGGAGTTTTTCCTTACACTGCTGCCTGTGTTCTTGCTCTAGGGGTTGGTAAGTTTAGACCTTACTTGTGTGAAGTGCCTTGATGTATCTTTGTTGTGATTTGGTGCTATATAAATGTAATAAATTTAATTGAATCACTTTGCTGCTGTTGGTGGGTGAAATGTTATCAAACACCAGTTTTGTAATACAAAACATATTTACATTAGAAATTTTGATGTACATTGCAATGAATCATAATGAACATTTGCAGGTGGCACCGAAGAGGCCAGTGTGCTGGTTCACGTGGGTCATTATGGGGGTGTGGCCTGTCCTGAGCCTCCTTGGGGTGCTGATCCAATGGAAAGTGACCGCAGAGGGATTTTCTCACGCAGAGGGTAAGTGACGCTGCTTCACACACATGCAACATTTTAGTGTATTTAAATAACAACCCTGAGCCACTGCACCCAGACGCAGACTCTGGAGACATGAATACATTTAAAACTGTTGTTGAATCTTGGTCAGAGTGTTGGTAAAAACTAAGTAACAATACATCCAATAAAAATAAGGAAGCAAAAATAAATGAATGCACTATATCTATTGATATTTCTGCTTTTGATTTATGGTAGCCTTGGAGACCGTAGCTGGTACACAGAATGATACGATGGTACTGCAGTAAAAGCTGGCTTCATTTGATCTGATAAGCCCGTCACATTATTAAACAAGCAGTCTGATTGCTTCCAAAATCATATGAGAAACTGAAGCATCGTTTGCATGTGTGTGGGTGGGAAGCGGAGTCTGTAGGCATCGACAACAGTGTTGCCAGCAAAGTGTTATTGACGGAAACAGGCTTAATCTGCTCCAAAAGCAACCACAACACAGATGGCATGGCCTTGTTTATAATACATACATGCAACCATTGCACACATACTGTATGTGCACACAGACACAAAAATGTTTGCTTTTTGACAAAAGATAAGACAATGGAAAAAAATCTATGAATGGGGGAGTGCCACACTGTGCTGTGTTAATATTAATACTGGATGTGTGTTGCTGTGGTTACAGTCTTGATGTCATGATGGGGATATTACATGGATAGATACCTAGAGTTGATTAGATTTTGCAGTTTGTTTGTTTTTTTTTTTTGGGGGGGGGGGGGGGGGGGGGGGGTTGGTCACAGGTTAAGGAAAACATGATCCAAAATGTTTTGCATATCTCAGCAACCAAGAAGCCTAAATGGATCATCTGAAGCAGATATCGATCACCATTTGTGACTTATTTTTATGAATTACTTCATAATGTTGATGTCATATATAGTTTTTTAAAAAAAGCCATTGCAGACCTCCTGGACACTCACTGGACACTTTATTAGGTACACCTTGCGAGTACTGGGTTGGATCCCCTTTTGCTTTCAGAGCTGCTTTAATTCTTTGTGGCATAGACTCAACAAGGTGTTAGAAACATTCCTCAGAATTGCTGGTCCATATTGACATGATAGCATCACACAGCCCCCCATTCAACCAGTCTACTCATTCTCCTCTGACCGCTTGCCATCAGCAAGGCATTTTTGTCCACACAACTGCTGCTCACTAGATATCTTCTCTTTTTTGGACCATTCTCTGTAAACCTTAGAGATGGTTGTGTGTGAAAATCCCAGTAGATCAGCAGTTTCCAAAATACTCACACCAGTCCGTGTGACACCAACAGCCGTGCCATGTTCAAAATCACTTAAATCCCCTTTCTTCCTCATTCTGACACTCAATTTGAAGTTCAGCAAGTCATCTTCACTACGTCTGGAACACCTAAATGCATTGAATTGCTGCCGTGTGATTGGCTGATTAGCTGTTTGTGTTAACAAGCAATTGAATAGGTGTCCCTAATAAAGTGGCTAGTGAATGTATATATATATATATATATATATATATATATATATATATATATATATATATATATGTATAATAGTACATTTATATTGTGGTGTGTAGAGCATGGCGGGTATGCATCAGCCCTCTGATGCCTTTCATTATTTCATAACTTTATTAACTAAACTCGGGGAAAAAGCAACATCTGTGCTTCTGCACATACAGACTGTGTGCTGGGGGAGACAGCATATCAACTGGAACATTTCAAAACATTTTTTTCGGAAACAGGTGGAGATGTATTGAGGCACTGAGCATCTGATGTCTTCCTTTTGATGCCAAACAATGTTTTGAAACACAGGCAAAGTTTTCATAGTGCAGTGTTTCCACTTAGCCAACGTTAATCTGCTGTGTTGACAGAAAGTTTTGGTACCATCCCCAGCAAAATGTTCTATCTATTTATCAAACATTTTCCCCACAGTTGTTAGCATAAATTGTTATTAGCTGGATGGAGTGCAGCGATGAACTCTTTGCATGCCCATTGTTGAGGAGGCAGAAAAACTTCATGTATGTAGAGCCACATAATTTGTAATTTTCAATAATTCCACTAACCAAAGTGGCAGACACATTTACAGGATGTTATGTAGGCAAAACAAAATTACTTTTTTGATTGAGCCTGTGCATCAGAGTTCACCAAAAGCAGTCAGGTTTGTCATCATTATGTATTCTTTTAATTTGGTGAGTTACAAATAATAACATTTATTGTTTTTTAAATTATTGTGTACATAAGCTGGCAGAGATGGACTAACCCACTGCTATAATGTTACCAGCCCAGAGAATACTAGTTTATAGAAAGATTTACTGTACCTGTTCATGAATGCTCCGTTCCATCCATCCATCCATCCATTTTCTTCCGCTTTATCCGGAGTCGGGTCACGGGGGCAGCAGCTCAAGCAAAGCCGCCCAGACCTCCCGATCCACACACACCTCCCCCAGCTCCTCCGGGGGAACCCCAAGGCATTCCCAAGCCAGCCGAGAGACATAGTCCCTCCAGCGTGTCCTGGGTCTTCCCCGGGGCCTCCTCCCAATGGGACCTGCCCGGAACACCTCTCCAGCAAGGCGTCCAGGGGGCATCCGGAAAAGATGCCCGAGCTACCTCAACTGACTCCTTTCGACGTGGAGGAGCAGCGGCTCGACTCCGAACTCCTCCCGAGTGACCAAGCTCCTCACCCTATCTCTAAGGGAGTGTCCAGCCACCCTGCGGAGGAAACTCATCTCGGCCGCTTGTACTCGCGATCTCGTTCTTTCGGTCATGAGCCAAATCTCATGACCATAGGTAAGGATCAGAACGTAGATCGATCGGTAAATCGAGAGCTTTGCCCCCCTACTCAGCTCTCTCTTCACCACGACGGTCCGATACAGCGACCGCATCACTGCAGATGCTGCACCGATCCGTCTATCGATCTCACGCTCCATCCGTCCCTCACTCATGAACAAGACCCCGAGATACTTAAACTCCTCCACTTGAGGCAAGGACACTCCACCAACCTGAAGAGGGCAAAGCACCTTTTTCCGGTCGAGAACCATGGCCTCGGATTTGGAGGTGCTGATTTTCATCCCGGACGCTTCACACCCGGCTGCAAACCGCCCCAGTGCACGCTGAAGGTCCTGATTTGACGAAGTCAACAGAACCACATCGTCCGCACACAGCAGAGAAGAGATTCTGTGGTTCCCAAACCAGACCCCCTCTACACCCTGGCTGCGCCTAGAAATTTTGTCCATAAAAATAATGAACAGAACCAGCGACAAAGGGCAGCCCTGGCGGAGGCCAGCGTGCACTGGAAACAGGTTTGATGCGAACCAAGCTCCTGCTGCGGTTGTACAGGGACCGGATAGCCCTTAGCAAAGGACCCCAGACCCCGTACTCCCGGAGCACTCCCCACAGGGTGCCCCGAGGGACACGGTCGAATGCCTTCTCCAGATCCACAAAACACATGTGCACTGGTTGGGCGAATTCCCATGAACCCTCGAGCACCCGATGGAGCGTGTAGAGCTGGTCCAGCTCCAACTTTCTCTGATTGTTGTTGCCAGATCAGCTTTGCAGGTTGGAGCCTTGTCATGGACCATTTTCTTCAACTTCCACCAAAGATTTTCAATTGGATTAAGATCCGGACTATTTACAGGCCATGACATTGACTCTGTGTCTTTTTGCAAGGAATGTTTTCACAGTTTTTGCTCTATGGCAAGATGCATTATCATCTTGAAAAATGATTTCATCATCCCCAAACATCCTTTCAATTGATGGGATAAGAAAAGTGTCCAAAGTATCAACGTAAACTTGTGCATTTATTGATGATGTAATGACAGCCATCTCCCCAGTGCCTTTACCTGACATGCAGCCCCATATCATCAATGACTGTGGAAATTTACATGTTCTCTTCAGGCAGTCATCTTTATAAATCTCATTGGAACGGCACCAAACAAAAGTTCCAGCATCATCACCTTGCCCAATGCAGATTCGAGATTCATCACTGAATATGACTTTCATCCAGTCATCCACAGTCCACGATTGTTTTTCCTTAGCCCATTGTAACCTTGTTTTGTTTCTGTTTAGGTGTTAATGATGGCTTTCGTTTAGCTTTTCTGTATGTAAATCCCATTTCCTTTAAGCGGTTTCTTACAGTTCAGTCACAGACGTTGACTCCAGTTTCCTCCCATTCGTTCCTCATTTGTTTTGTTGTGCATTTTCGATTTTTGAGACATATTGCTTTAAGTTTTCTGTCTTGACGCTTTGATGTCTTCTTTGGTCTACCAGTATGTTTGCCTTTAACAACCTTCCCATGTTGTTTGTATTTGGTCCAGAGTTTAGACACAGCTGACTGTGAACAACCAACATCTTTTGCAACATTGCGTGATGATTTACCCTCTTTTAAGAGTTTGATAATCCTCTCCTTTGTTTCAATTGACATCTCTCGTGTTGGAGCCATGATTCATGTCAGTCCACTTGGTGCAACAGCTCTCCAAGGTGTGATCACTCCTTTTTAGGTGCAGACTAACGAGCAGATCTGATTTGATGCAGATGTTAGTTTTGGGGATGAAAATTTACAGGGTGATTCCATAATTTATTCCTCAGAATTGAGTGAGTCCATATTTTTTTCCCTCTGCTTGGTCTAAAAAAGTAACCGTTACTGACTGCCACAATTTTTTTTTCTTGATTTCGTATAGTGTTTCTTAAAGCCAGAAAGTTACCATTTGAAATGACTTTAGTTTTGTGTCATGTCTATGATCTGCTTTTTTTTTCTACAAAATTAAACAACTGAATGAACATCCTCCGAGGCCGGTGATTCCATAATTTTTGCCAGGGGTTGTAGAATTGCAGTGCTTGAATATTATTTTGTATCTATCTGTCTGTCTGTCTGTCATACAGTGATTACTATAAAAGTAACAATCACATTTATATGTTTCTACCTACATTGTGTACCTTTGTATACATTCATCACAAATATTGCCGATCTTTGCAGGCAAATTCCACTGTATAATGGTTCCGTGCAGGAAGCACCGTGCACTCCTCATTCCTTCACTCTCCTTCTTTCACTCACATTTTCTGCCAGACTCACTGCCTTTTTCCATTTCCAATAATTCAATTTTAAATTGCTTTGGAGCAAAAACACTATGTATAATAAAGATAATCTGCATCTGTTTTTCATTTTGTGTGGAGAGATGGCTCATGATGTGCAGTTGTGGCAAAGTGCTAGCTGCTCATGCATCATGGGTAATTATTTAATTATCCAGCTTCCAGTTAGATGCCTGACAGGTGGCGATTTTTCAGAGATTAGAGATACTGAAACCAAGAGAAATAGATTTTTTTTCCGTTGTCACTAAATATTTGTGTATATCAGTTGGTGAGCCATTTAACACCATCATTATTTATTTATTTATTTAGTTGCCAATCCTGAATAAATGGATCCACCAATGCATATGTGTGTGTGTGTGTGTGTGTGTGTGTGTGTCTGTCTGTCTGTCTGTCTGTCTGTCTGTCTGTCTGTCTGTCTGTCTGTCCGTCCGTCAGTCCCCACTTCCTACAACCAGATTAATCTGGACACGTAAGAGAAAGTCATGTGGCTCCTAAGCTGGTGCACACAGAAATGTTGGGTATCATGATGGCTGCACAAGATGCTTTGCTGGTAGGAATAAATTGATAACTCGGTAATCAGTGCAAAAACGTTGCATGAACATTACGGATATTCCTGCTCAAGACATGAGAACATTTTCAGTCCATATAGGTTACCAAGAGTCTTAAAAGCAGATGTTTGTGTCTAAAAATGTACCACAGACACTCAAGTGACGCATCCTTAAAAAAGTTTAACAGCTTTGTGACTTTCACTTAAACTAAATCAAAAGTGCTCACAGAGCTGTGCTCACATTTCAAAGTTTCTGTGTAGGCTCTCAGTTGTCCAGGTGGTTTCCATAGTAGAGAAGCTTGAATCTTTGACTGGACTGGGTTGCTTGACGTGAGGATGTTTCACTTCATATCACAGAAGCTTCCTCAGCTACTACACTACATAGGTGAGACGAAGCAAGTTTTACACAAGAGGCTATACCAGCACTGCAGAGAGGTCGCCAGTGGACCTCAGTCTGCAGTTCATCTCCACCTGAACGACACTAACCACACGTTTGAGGACAAGGAAGTTAAAATCTTAGCCAGAGAGAAGAAATGGTTTGAGAGAGGTGTCAAGGAAGCATTCTTTGTAAAACAGTTGAAACCCAGCCTTAACCGCAGAGCGGGTCTCAGACACGCTTTGTCCCCTGTTTACAATGTGGTAGCAGTTTCAGTCTTTTGTTCATGGTAATGAGTAATTCACGTCATCAGGAGAGAGTCGTCAAGGGAGCCATCAGGGGAGGCTTCCGTCCTGTCATTAGGAGAGTGCTAACTAGAGCACAATAGGTGCTAATTAGAGCTATTGTTTAGTCACTAGCCTATAGCAGTCAGCCTCTCGGTAGGTGGGGTCTGGTTAGGTTAAAAAACTCCATCTTTGGTTGGCTTCTGGTTTATTCTTCTCTACAAGAGTCAAGACAGAAGTCAGACTACCAGAGCAAGAATTTTAGCTGAGGAAGCTTCTGTGATTTGAAGCGAAATGTCCTCACGTCAAGCAACCCAGTCCAGTCGAAGATTCAAGCTTCTCTACTCACATTTCAAAGTATCAACTGGGCTCACAAACAATAAAATATCTGAAGTTATTTACATAAAATTTGTCTTTTTCCTGTAGATTAGCATGGTACAGGGAACACGTCCAAACAAAGTGACTTATTCTCATAATTCTGTAATTACGAGATCAGCGGTCTATTTTTTTTTTTTGTCCAGTGAATGCAATACACTTCCGTAGATCACACATATTATCACAAGAGAAGGCAATGGAGCAGGAATCCTAATAAACAAAGAAGGGAAAATGTGGAGGGGGGTGACACTCAGTGGTATAATGCAATGTGTAACCTCTCCACTAGATGACACTAAATCCTATGCACTGCAGCTTTAAATGTAACAGGTGAATATATGTTTCTCTGTATATTTTTAACACAATCCTTATTTGAAGACATGTGCCACACTGATCAAAAAAGGATGAGAGTATAGCGGTGACACCATGGTGCGGGTATCCCGAGAAAGGTTATGGGCGGACAGGACAGGATGGATGAAAACTGGGGCACCCGAGTTGGGCAGAGAGGGGACTCATTTGTCTGACAGCTGATTGAAAAACATGCGCAACATTATCAGGGATGAATTAACCGGCACGTTTTTGGTTTGTCTTTTTTGTTTAGTCTGTCCGTCTGGACATTCATAGAACACACAGGCACACAGGAGCATGTGGCCAGAGGCGGGGGTGGGGGGGGTGGGGTGGCGTCATTCACAGATGGCGCCCCGTTAGCCAGTCAGAAACAAAAGACCAAACAAACGATTTGATTTCGTGAGGTGCAGCAGGGTTCTTGGACCCTTTGGCTGTTAGATCATAGAGGTGAAAAACATCTGAAGCAACTATGCATCAAACGACTGAGACAACTGTCACACATTTAATCAGGCGCTGAGACAACGCATGGAAACAGGGTGGACTTTCATCATCATCTTTTTGCTGGGAAGGGTGTGAAAATAACAGAAACACACTCACCCACACACAATATGTCAGGCACCTGAGCAGCTCAGGAACACAAATTACCCATTTGTCAGCTGAAAGGAGGAACTACACGGTTCCTCTCATTAACATTTCAACCTGACATACAGCCCGGTCCGTAAGTACTTGGACAGTGACATAATGTTTTGGTACTTTTGCCTCTGTACACCTCGCCTGGTAAACCAGACTCAAAATTACTTTGCAAAGAAATTTTCTTGTGTCTGCTTTTTACTCGCGGCTGCAAACAGGCTGGGCCAGTCACAAGCATCTATCTCATATGGAGTGAGCTTTATGTGATGACTGACTGAGGACTGCAGACATCAGCAGGTCTTTTGGAAACCAAATTTACTGCATGCTTGGTTCAAAAATATTTTTTGAAAGAGTAAAATCACCATGGACTTTCAGGGTTTTACAGCAAAACCAACAACTGTTCACCAGCATACCTATGACGCTGCATGCCATCTTTGCATATTTGTTGATGCTGTCTGGTTGTCACTGCCTACCGCACATGCTTTGTTGCTCTGCTTGGTTGTATTATGTCTGTCCAATAGCATCAAGAGTTTTGTCAATGTCTGATTCTCAATTTGAGAGTTAGTCTGGCTGTGCTAGACTACTGTACACAATATATACTATAGCGTTGAAATGCAATAATCAAGATGTTCATATATTGAAAGCTTTCAGCATTTTTTAACAAAAATATTGCATTAACAGAGTAGTGAAGGATGCCACCAAGAACCTCACCACTCTGAAGGAGTTGTAGGCTTCTGTGGCTTTGATGGAGAAAAACTTTTAATGATGCAACATTTGGTTGCTGCATCACTAGTTATAGTGGAGTGGAGCAGAGAAGGATTTTCAAACTTTAAAATAAATCTAATCTAGGTTCAAATCTCCCATGCATTTGAAAGTTTGCATCTTCTTTTTTGCACTACTTTGCCATGAGGCTGTATATAAATGGTGCTGCAAACAAACAAACAAAAGTTGTGCTGTGCACATTTTCTCCAATCATAGAAACATACTAGAGCACCATGGTCGTAGAGTGCAAGCCTCCGCCAACACTAGTTTCCAATTCCACAAATTTTTACCTTGGAAAAAAATTTCAAGGTCAAAGTCCTGTTAGAACATAAATTGTATGTGATCAAATGTCAGGAGTATGTATTTAGTTCATGCACTTGAACTGAAATTTTTCTAGTGTTGTCAGGTTTTTTTTTTTTACTTCTTCAGTGAATTCTTTTTCAGATAATTTTCGCAGAACATTTGTGATCTCTACTATGCACAATTTGTCATTGCTTTTTGGCACATGGTTTCTGACTGATAACTGGACAATAGACAAACAGGCATACAATTGGAACCTCCATCCAATTTTGGTGGTGTAGATAAATCCATAACAGAAAAATGACAGTGATTGAGGCACTTTTGATTGAGATATAATGCAAAATGTACATCAAATGGGCTTTTCAATATTAAATTGAAATGTCCACAAAATCCACAGTCCGGATCAGATCCAGATCAAACTTCGTCAGGTGATAGTGAGTGCCAGTCTGCACCTTACTTTCAAATATGACAGTGATTGGGACATGTTTGTTTTGGCTATAACGTAAAATACACATTAAATGGGGTTTTCCATGTTAAATTTAAATGACCACAAAATCTGTAATCTGGATCAGTCTTTGTCAGTCGTTAAAGGATACCATCCTACACAAAACTCTCAAATATGAAAGAAATTTTATCTTTCTTGATAGAGTTATGGAGTTTTGAAAATTCGTTCAGTGTTAAAGATAGGGATTTTTCCTGACTTTGACCATTGACCTATGACATGGAAAATTGAATCAGTTCTTGCCTGTCAGAAGACAGCTTCATGGTTTCATTTCAACTCCATTGTAGTAGTATACAGAGGCAAAAGCACAAAAATTGTGTCACTGTCCAAATACCTATGGACCTGATTGTATGGCTATCTTTTGTTGTTGTTTTAAACCTTATTTAAATGGGGCATTTATGCTGTTTTTGTTTTGGGATTTTTTTGACTAACATCCTTTTGTCCGTGTCTCTAGTTGTTTTGAGTCGACAGCAGCGACGGGTCCAGCTCATGCGAATCCACCAGCGGGAAGAGAGGCTGAAGAAGGAGAAGGAGAACAAGAAGAAGAAGAAACGACAGAACCAGAAGACCAACCACAAGCAGAAGGCCCATACTCACCACCACCATCACCACCACCACCAGCAGCAGTACCATCACCCGGGAGCGCCACATCCCCACCACCAAACCCAGAGCTCTCAGCTGTCCAAAGTGCCCCCTCCCCAGACTGAGCCTGGACACCACCGCAAGGCCAACTCCAAGAGGCGCTTTGATGGAGACGTGCTGTCCCCGGTAAGACCCATCCTCACTGTAATAATGAATCCTACCAGTTGAAAATACCCCCTCAAAAAAATCCATCCTTTGTCTAACAGACTCAAACTAGACGATGAGACATTTCTCAGTAATTTTTCTGATTAAATTAGAATTTTCTGCCTTGTTCACTTAAACTGCGTCATGAAGATTTTATCGAATTATTTCCTCTGTAAAGCATCGGGTAAAAAGGTTTTTTTTTTCTACTTCAAGATTTTAAAAATTGGATTTTCCAAAAGTAAAAATGTATTTATGTGGGTACAATTTCCTATTTAATATGAAAGTATGTCTTCATTTTAAAGATGTTTTGAAGTTGTATCCTTTTTAATCAATTCAGATTAAATAAAGGTTGTGCAAAACAGTCCACATTCACCTGGGCCTCATGTTCAGACTTGCATGGATTTCTTACTGAAACATACACTAAAACCCAGAAAGTGGCATAAGCACAAAAATATTCAAAGTGTACGTACACATGTATCCAAGCATGTTTCGTTTGTACATCCCACTGAACGCGGAATTGAATGCACAGGCACACGCACCAAATACCGCCCTGGCCATGCCCCTATTTAAATATGCAATTTAATGTAAATAGGCCCTTTGAGCAGGGATTCCCCACGCCGTCACATCAGACAACATGAACACAGAAAAGATTTTATACAGAGTAAGAGCTACAGATGACTGGAAATTATGTGGAGACACCCAGGGATAGTTTATTTGGTACCCTGTTAAATGAAATAATCATGAAACTGGTTAAATTATCGTGTGTGTGTGTGTGTGTGTGTGTGTGTGTGTGTGTGTGTGTGTGTGTGTGTGTGTGTGTGTGTGTGTGTGTGTGTGTGTGTGTGTGTGTGTGTGTGTGTGTGTGTGTGTGTGCGCGCGTGTGTGTGTGTGTGTGTGTGTGTGAGGCTGTAAATGCTGTCAGCTTAGAACAGCACACACACACAGACTCGCACTGAAGTTAAAAATGTGAGGTGCGTGGCCACTGACGGTCTGTGACATTCACAGTTTTACACAAGCGTTCATTGACAAATTCTGAACACAGCGAGACAGTCTGGGGCTTGTTAAGAATCTGCTGCTCGAGTCTCACCATCAAGAAAAAGAAAACACATTGATAATAATAGCAAAACAACATATTTGAATGTGCACATGTGAAATATCCAGGTCCCCCTTGCAAAAGAGGTCTTGATCTCAATGGGACTCACCTGGTTAAATAAGGATTAAATAAAAAATGTGTCGTTCGGAACATTGACACTGATTAGGGCATGACCCTGTTGTGTCTGATGATTTGAAGATGTTAATGCTGGATTTTACGGTCGCAAATTGAGTAAAATGAGTTTTACTGGCTATTAAAATGGTTATTTGCGAACGTAGCATTAACGGCCGCAAATCATCAGACACAAGGGGGTCATTCCCATTCTATTCCAGTTCCAACATTTGCACGGTTTATTTTTCTGTAAGTAATTCAGTCAGCGAATCGTTGTGAAAGGGGGTGGTCGGCTCATCAAAGCTTACCGTTGCAGCAGCGTCTTAATGCCAAACTAGGAATTCTGTGAGCAGACCCACAGATTTCGCCTCGTCAGTTGCATTGAGTTAAATCCACGGCAAATCAATCAATCCAGTTAAATCCATTAAATCCACACAGTTCAGCATCATCCTTTCTGCACTTGTTTCTGTCGCTTTCCAGTTTACAGCACAATGATTTACATCTGCGTAGCAGCGCGTGATCAGGGTGCAGACTAATACATTACATGTGAAATGGTTTTAATATTTTGCCACCATTTATGCGATATGTTATGGTCTGAAATCTCACGATTAACCAATCAGATTCGCAGAAAAAAATGTAATTGGATTAGAATACACTATTTACACAAGGTCCTCTAACGTTAACATTGTTAGTGCCATTTTCCTCATCACTTTGTGCATGCTTTTATATCCACCCACTTAATTGCAAACACGTGGATGTGTTAATTGTTCATAAGTGTGTCTCTGGTGTGCACATCACTATGATGGCTTCATGCTTTCACACTGTTGACAGTTTCCCAGCATCACCTCTGTATGTTGGCAGTGGAACAATAGCTATTGAAACATGGGAACGCCAGCCAGGATTTTTGCATGAAGCACCGCACATTGCCACGGTTATTTCACTTTTGATACATCTGAACATTGGCATGGAGATGGATGTATGCATGCCATATTTTTGTTTGCACACACACATTGTACATGAGCCCCTGATGCTTTGGGTTTCATACAGCTGGTAGTGTTCTGAATCCAGCAGAAACCATGTTGTTATTTGAGATCAGATGCTGTCATTAATTGACTCTCTTAAGAAACCCAACAGTGGCTTTCTTGGCCATCAACATTGTGAAATTAGCAACATTGCTTCACAAATCATATGCAAACAATGCAAAACAAGTCCATACTTGTCCCACTGTGCCACCTTTCCTATTTAAACGATTATATAAAGAATAACTGCATCAGAATGGTTGTAGATGTCACTGTCATAACGTGTTATGTCATATTTACGTCGCTGTGTGTATGTAATGTACATGTACTGTCCACAACAACAATGGAACATGTCTCTGTCCACAGAGCTACATCAGAAGTTTCAGGGACAGACAGACAGACAAGCGGGCTTATTCTCACAGTCGAATGATGAGACGCTCGCGAATGGCTGAGCTTGACTACGACTGCGGCTCCCAAGTGCCCCTGACAGCCCCGAGTGGGCCTCCAGTTCGCATCTGACAGTGAAAATTGCACAAATAAACACAACAACACAGCTTGGCTGATTGAAACCCCTGTTTGAGAAATTACAACTGACTGTGCCAAATTAACCAGCTGCTTCTTAGCCAAAAGTGACCAACACACTGGTTTCCTCCTCCGAGGGTAATTAAAGGATCATAATTATTTGGTTGAATTTGTTTTGCTGATATTTAGTGATACAGCACAAAAATTGACCCTTGTGAACAAATCAATAACTATGGCAACTATAGTTAGCTCCAAACTTACAGTCTGCTCTCCATCAGATTAATAAAAAAATTATACCTGTCTCTATGGGCATTAATTAACATCACTTTGAATTTAACTTAAATTTGAGTTGGAGGGGAGGTACAAAAGTGCTAAACTATTTACCGGCAGACTGCATGTCTGCACCATTGGAGATTAAAAAGGGTCAAATGAATTTAAAGGGAACATTTCGAACATGGCTTTCATGCAGCCAAGGCAAAACTACCTTTACCAGTTCCAACTTCAAAGGAAAAAGGGGCAACTGTTTGTTGTGATTTGGCGCTATATAAATAAAATTGATTGATTGATTGATTGATTGATAAAAAAGGACTTGCATAAAGAAGAAAAGCCAGAAAAAAACACTGCTCACGACAATGAGGCAGCTCATCATCCGTATTCTCTGCACTGAACAGCAACTGTGTGAAGCATTCATGATCTCAGTCTGTTCCGGCTCCAGACGTAGGGGCACACAGCGTCTGCTGCTTCTGAATGCAGAACAATTTGATGTGTAAATTTGTGTTGCTGCTGACAATGGATGATGCTCCTTTTCAAGGATGATACACTGGAGCAAACACGTTAATCCACAGCAATGACAATTTTTGTGTTCTTTTTGCAAAGTGTCCCTAAGATGATGGCTGGCATGTTGCTATATTCCAACGGGAGTGTGCAGAACATTAAACTGCATGACTTACTGAAATTATCTCTTGCAAATGGTTTTAACTGCAGGAAAAAGATACAAATCCAACATATCTGTACCTTCTCAATTTCTCTCCTCATTTTGGGTTTAAAATGTGGTCATTCTAATGTAATTCCAAGTGCCGTCATTCCCATCCACATAATGCTATCCCTTTAGACAAATTGTGACTTGTTTAAGGCAGAAAGGTTAAGCTGCTGTTCCACCAAGCCAAATTTGGCTCCATAACGGGCTGAGCTGCAGCTTGGTACAGCCTAGCTGATTTCACCACTTGGCAAAAGTTGGAGAAGTGGTATTTATCTGTCAGTGGACTCCCAAGCACCTCAATCCCACCCACACTCAGCTGAGTCTGACCCAAGAAAGGCATGACACAACTCAACGTAATGCCAGGCAGCCTTGGAGTACACTGTTTCCTCAAATCATGATATCTTAGGATAATTCTGTGTTCAGCATGAAAGTTGGATGCCGAGGTCCACCAGGCTTACCCATGTCACACTGAGCTAAGCACATGGCAGCTGGGGCATCCGGGGTCTAGCTGACCTTCCAGAAATTATGAATATCCTCAAGTTTACCCATCTTGTGCTGTTCTTTGACATGCAGTGAGTGCACCGAGGCTGTGCTTGAGGAGATTTGGTGTTGAACTCGGTCAAGTTTTCAAGCTGCTTAATAGTTGTTACTGAAATTTTCAGTAGAGTTTGGTGCTAATTGCATTTGCGAGTGAACAGAAGAAATCAACCCTATTGCAGGTAGTGGGTTGTACCAAATGTTGGACAGGGAGGGGGAGATACATCCTACTGTATGCTGATGATACTGTAATCTAATGTACACTGGTTTTATTATTTGTGTAAACCTTTACATTGGAATAAAGTCTCAAAAGATAAATTCAGGATGGTTAAAATGTTGAACTTGTATAACATTTTGCAACAGGTGCCCTCTGCTGTTTACTTGTGGACTTTCTCTTTCACTGTGTCCATGTGTTTGCATGTGTTTTTAAATTTGCTGGTGCCACTGCCATTGACATTATTGTACTGTATATTCGCTGAAGTGAAATATTTTTGTTTTCTTTTATTTTTGTCTGGACATACGTATGTGGATTGGAGAATCGTCAGTTTCAGCATTGTCACTTCAGGTGTGACACCGGCAGTGACATGGAGAGCCACTGAGGTTTTCGCGAACGTTGAGCTTAACACGGTTTGCAGACCGAGATTAGTCATTTCACATTAACCCATTAATGCATGAGAGTCATTCATAACCTATTTTCAGTCCTATGCAGGGTTTGGGTTTTTTGTTTTTCTTTGTTTTTATCCCTGCATGTAACATGTTGAAGATGGAGGTGATTGTAAAGGGAAATATTTTCCATCAGTGATATATCCCCCCCCCCCCCCCCCCCCCTTCTTCTTCTTCTTCTTCTTCTTCTGTCCAGTGAAAAAAGGGCTTTGAAATGACATTTGCATTATTCTCCTCCTTGCATTGGACATTGTCTTCTCTGTTGTGGTAATAATCCGTGTTTTTTTTTTCTTGCACTTAGTCTATGTTTGTGTCTCCTTTAATGTCGTAGTACCCTGGGCATTGTGTTTACTTGGGAACAAAGTTCTAAATGTTACCCATTTTTGTAGTTTGAGGATAAACTGCGAAATACTGTTTGTCTTTGGTGGTTGTGATTGTCCATTGCTGCTGAATATGCTGAAGAAACAGTTTTCTTGTAGATACTGAACTGTAAATAGTTTTTAAATGTACAGACATTTGCATCTGTTTTCTTGTTTAAAACATGGCAACTTACTGTATGTAATTGTTTACTTTGCAGTGGAGTGGCCTTGTTTTATTTTAATGTTAATGCTGGTCGTCCAGTTGTTCTTTTGTTTTTATGTTTTGTGTTTTTTTGTTTTGTTTTGTTTTGTTTTTTGCTTTGGGGCTTTTTGTTTAGTTGTTTTGGGGGGCTGAGTTGTAATTTGCACTTCTGTTATTGTCACACTGGAATTTGAGTATTATATTTTGAAAATCTGCAAAACCATTGAAATACAAACTGAAGTATTATTGACTTGATACAAATAATTTTGATATCCAGTAACTGATCTAAAAAGAATTTAACAGATTAAGTTTGTTATTGTAGTTATTATTATTATTATTATGCATGTATTTACATGGACCTGATTATGATAAACATTGTGATTTAAAAATGAGTCTGTTGTCTTTGTGATGACATTTAACTTGTTAAAAGATGTTTTCAGCTGCCTACACTATCAGTTAAAAGTTTTACTGGTACTTTTGAGTGGTACTGTAAAAAAGAACTTTTAAAAAAATGCAGGTACTTAGTTAGACCTGCAGTATTTCAAACAGACATAATGACTCTTATCTGGACGATCTACAGCGTAAAGTCTGAAGTGCAGAGTGCAAGTGTATTTAGTGCATGACAAACTCCCCTTCATTTACATGGCAAAGTAGGGTGCAGGGTGAAACGTGGTTGTATTTGGTACTTAATAAATTTCAGGTATGTTTTGGTAGTGCACAGCCCAATTTGTAAAGTCAGACGAATCTGAATATTGCAGCATAAAATAGCAGAAAATCTCTGGGCTCATCTTTCGAACAGGTTTTTGGTGATCCATGACCCAACTGCTTAAACAATATGGGCACTGGGTGTGAAAAAACAACTGGGTTAGCAGGAAATGAGTAATGACACGCTGCTTTGTGCACTGTTGCGTGCATAAAGTTGAAGTCATGCCTTCATATCCTCTTGCTGTACACACATAAATGTTGTAACAAGAACACACTCATTTCTATGCACAAGGGTTACATGAAGACAATGTTAGTGCAAGCCCTTGAGTGTCCCATTCATGTATGAGAACTGTTATCATCAGTCAACTTTGTTTAGTGTTCGAAGAAGCTGTGTTCAGAATAATCTATGAAGCTCAGTGCCAGAGTGACTAGCACACATCCTGGGCCATGCCATGAGGAGGTCGGGTGACCAGTTTACACCTTCCCAATCATGTATGGACCTGACCCCATAAATTACATTCATTAGGGCAACTACTTACTATATTTTCTGAAAGCAGTGTATGATAGAATTATCATGCAGCTTGTTAATTTTACAGCCTCTCAAATGACCCCTATCAATTGAAATTTTATGTTTTATGCTTTTAAATGTTAAATAGAATATCTAGATACCATTCTAATAACATACTAAATATCATATCTCATTCTCAGTTTCACACACACAAAAATGACTAAATCCAATATGGCCGCCAATATCCAAAATGGCTGCTAACAATGCTACCAAATGCATCCTTCTCATGTTTTCTCAGGAAGATGACTTTCATGGTCTTAAATGCCATCTATGTTGAGGACTTGTAATTTTTGTTTCAACAAAATACAAATCGGACAGTATGGACATAACAAAATGTTTTTTTTTTATCTTGTTTAATGTTTGAGGAAATAATTATTTCTACTCTGAAAATGTTTGAAATTCATATAATCAAATGCAAGTGGTCTCAGTGTGTTTGTGTATCCAGAGCATCAATTGAAATCCACAAAGAGCTGACTTTCATGCTTTGGCATACTTGTGTATTTTTTCATAAGAATTCAAGTTGTGACACCAGTAAGGTGATCAGACCAATATTTTTTGAGAAGTCAGTCGTTCTTGAAAACAAGCCTGTTCATGTAAAAGTCTGTGAGGTTGCTCCAGCTCTCACAGAATTAAGCAGTCTGTCCATCCTCTAACATCCCAGACAGCAGCTTCAAATCTGGACATTTTCTGTGTGCATGTGACTCCAAACCCAGAATTAACATGTTCACACTCTGGAAGAAACAGCAGAATTGTGCCTCAACAGTGCCTCACATAGGCCAAAAAAAAAGAAAAGAAATTTGATCTAATGTGAACACTGTTAGAGCGCAAATATAAATTTGAGTCATTTGTAATTTCTTTACATGGAGTATTGTACTGGTTAAGCAGCTTCAGAAAAAACTTATTGATGGGAAAAAAAATAATTTTAGACAACTGAAAACAGATTGAACCTTCAATAAAGACTTTCATAAAACCCAAGAAATTTTTCTATGTCAACACTTAAAAAATGTAGCAAAACTGTAAACTGATTTTCCCCAAAGGTCTGCTGTCCTCTGTATATCGTACAAATGACCACATTTAGAACCCGTGGTTCCCCATGAGTCAACATCCTATTAACTGAATAATTCTTTTTGGTTTTTTAGCTTTTAGAATTTTTCCCCCTTCATATTGAATATACTTAATATCATGAGTTGAATTATTTAAACAATTATCAGGTATCAATAAAACTAGATAACGTTGCATATGTTTGAACATCAACTATGATATCTGGTATGCTTATAATACTATTTCATATTTGTCATTCAAAGGTGTGTACACATGGAAAAAGAATTTTTCAGTAATCTGAAGTTTTGGTCAATACGGGGTCAGGTGGGAAGGCTGTGGACTCAAGAAGCTACATGATATTGTTCTATACCCCACCCCCCAAGTAGTCATTAGGACCCCTCCTAGACTGGACCACCACACCCCATCACAAAGTAAAGCATGTGTTAGTTGGCTCTATGGGAACGTTTTCATGAATAATATTTTTTTAGTGACGGTGATGTCATCCGTAGCGATTGCAGATGCCTTCACTGCAGCCACGCTGTAAAAATCCAGACCATTTCTTGCTTGACTCGACTCTTAGAAACACATGATTTTGGAATATAAAGTGCAGCCTTGGAATTGTTCGAAAAGGCTCTGCACTGGACAAACGTGTATCACACCTCAACCTTGGGAGCAGATTGGAGTGATATTTGCTGCACCGTGTGAACCTCCGCTGATACCGAAAAGCTCCCAGAGGAAATCGGCTTCATGGAAGTAGAACAGAAGAATGTTCTGTATCTTACTTTTTTATCCTTTCATGACTGCAAGGCTGCTTCCACATCAAGTCATGGATAACACAGTTTGACCCTGAAAAGATCTTTATTCTTCCCATCATCGGTCCATATCGTCCTTCATTCACAAACACTTGCATCTGATTTACTTGCATTTTTCTTCCTCTCTTCTGTTCCACCCTCACTTTTTTAACTTCTGCTGGCATTTTCAGCCCAGTGACTTCAGACACAGAATATTCTCTCATTCTTGTTGCTACTAATCTGCTTTCAGCTGGAAACAAATGATGACTGCGGCTGGTTCATTAAAGTGCCATTGTTGGCGTTCTGTGCACCAGGGCCAGCACTGCTACAGATAACTTCTGCAGCTTCTGTTTGCTTCTTCATAAAAGCAAATTAATTGCGAGCAGCAGAGTTGCTACACTTGACCGAGGACGCTTGTGTCATTTTTGGAGCACTGAACCAGTGCACGTCAGAGAGTGAAACAGAATGTGCATAAACACTTCACACGCTCTGAATAATGCTGCTGTGTAAAGAGAAAGTTTCTGTAAAGAGTCAGACACAGAACAGAGTATAATTTTTAAAATTAAGTCATAGTATCTGTATGCATGATGACAATCAGGGTTACAGCAATCTGACATTTGACCCTAGTGTCCGTGACCTTCACCGTGACCTCTGGATAACCTTGCCAAGGCAATTCTGCAGTCCACATTAGTGTGTGCCATATTTGGCCCAGAGTGAAAGTCAAACTTCTTGACCTTGACCTTTGTCAAAATGTATTATTTAAGGGCAATTTTGAGGTCAAAATTCATTGGCACACTGGGATGAGTAGAAATCACAAAAAGGACTTGGCAGGAGTAGACCAAGAAAAAGGCAGACATGACCTTGACCCCAATGATTGCCCTTTGGTGAATTTGCGCTTGCCGGGCAATTCCAGAGTCCACCTCCATATGTGTGATACGTTTGGTGCAAATCAGATTTTTAAACATTTTTACCTTTGGCACAAATGACCTTGACCACAATGATTGATTTTTTTTTTTTTTTTTTTTTTGGTGAATTTCATTTTGCCTTAACAATTGTGGAACCCACCTTCATATGTGTTACAAGTTTGGTGGAAATTGGTAAATTTGATATCGCCTAGGGAATTCCAGAACCCACCTACATACAGAAGTGGGACGAATTCACTGTCAAGTCATCAATCTGCAAGTCCCAAGTCAAGTCTTAAGCCAGCTTGCAAGCAATTGTTTAGTTTTTTAGTTTAGTTTAGTTTATTGGCCATTGCAGTTACAGAAACCACATTGGAAAAAAAAGGTGCAAGAAGCTCAAGTGCACTGTTGACATTATAAACTATACCACAAAACGTGAACAAACAATTTAACAGACACACATGGTGAACAAATGCCATGTAAATTCTAAAAGATCTAAAAACTATATCACGAACAAGAAAACAACCAAATGCCTGAGGAAAACAAATATGTCCAAATCTAAAATTAAGGAGTTCATTAAAAAAAAAGCAAATTAAAAACAAATTAAACAATGGAAATATCAAAGCGCATTGTTAACGTGCAATAAATAAATAAATAAATAAAATGCACTATATAAAGTGCATTGTGCAAATCCAAAATTCAAAGTGTGCCGTTCAGAATCATCACAGCTTGTGGAAAAAAAACTTGTTTTTTTCCACAACTCCTCGTCATAATGACCATTGGTGGTCATTATGACTTGGGACTTGGTGATTCATGACTTGAGAGTGACTTGATGGTGACTTCATCCCACCCCTGCTTACATACACAGTATGTGCTCAGTTTGGTGGGCACTGGAGTGAAAATATAAACTTTGACCTTTAACCCCAATGATCTTCACCTGTGCCCAAACAAACAAACAAGCTTTTATGTGCAATGCTGGAGTTAATTATCATCCCCATATTGATTTTGGTAGAAATCAGACAAAGGACCTGGAATGCATATGGGAACAATTACAGTATCATAATGTTGGTTTTGTTTATTTGTTAGTTTGTTAACTTTCACAGTTGTTAGAAGCAAAAAAAGCTAAGTGTCTTTACGCTGTGGGTTTATTTCTATCAGTGAAACAGAAGAACACGGCTGAACATTCAGTCACAAAACCCACACGTATTATAGAGTTGTAAACAATAAAAAATAATGTGTAAAAGTTTTGGGTACATTTCATTGCACACAAAGTATTGTGCAGCAGCAGTAGCTGGTCCTCAAACACGACACATAAAGGGCTACAAACAAACATTGTGTCAAAATCATTCAAGCAGCAAGGGAACTAGAGGGAAAAATTGCAGACAAAACCTCCAGCCTCCACGGAAAACAAATTGCCATTCTGCAGACACAGCTCTGTTCTGTGGTGAGAGAAAAGAAGTCAATCCCTCCAAAAAGCTTTACACAGTACACACAGTACTTACAATGGTGTTGCAGTATTTTCCCAAAATGAATGCCGACACATTCCTCTTTTTCAAGTTTTGATCTGGAAGTCATTGAGGAAAAGATGTTTTACATCAACATGCACTTGGAGCCATTCACAATACAACGTAGACTCACTAGGTATACACTTTGTCATGCAGCAGATAACTGAAACAATCCTTCAGATGGTGATACAAGCACCAAATTTGGAGCAAATACACCTTAGATATTACTCTTGAAAAAAAATGATTGGCCACTTGAATTTTCAATCGGCGGTCAGGTAGGAATTACACAGAGGTCAAAATTAAAAGATGCTCCAATCATATAGCAAACTATACCACATTATTAGCCTGATCATGAAGATTCCAAAAAGGTATAGTTCAGACTATCTGTGACTGAATGTTCTGAGTTATGCGGTAAAAACAGCAAGAATAGTGACAAAGGTCAGTTTCAGTTTGTACAGGGGTCAAAAGTTAAAGCTGCTCCAAATTTGAAAAAAAGTGATGCAAATTATTGGTTGAAACAAAAGTATTAATAAATGCAATAGTTTTGACAGTGATGAATACTTGGTCTCCAAAGTAAAGGTCAAACAAGGTCAATGTCCATTGGATTCTATGATATGTGACATGTTACCCTGTAACGTGATAACTAAGCATGATACATGGTCCAAACTATTCCTTTTTAAAACCCTCTTAACTCAACTAATAATTTGCATTACTTTTTACCAAAATTGGAGCAACTTTAACTTTTGACCCCTGTACAAACTGGAACTGACCTTTGTCACCATTCTTACTGATTTTCTCCCATAACTAATTCAGTCACAGATAGTCCAAACTATACCTTTTTGGAATCTTTGTGATCGGACAAATAATATGGTATAGTTTTCAATATGATTGGAGCATCTCTTAATTTTGACCCCTGTGTAATTCTTCAATGGCTGCCTACTGAAAAATCAAATGGCCAATCGTTTTTTCCAAAAGAGTAATGTCTAAGGAATATTAGTGCCAAATTTGATGCTTGTATCACCATTTGCAGGATTCCACTCTAAATTTTCTCTTATTTGCTGCACTATTGCTAGTACCAGTTTAGACCCTGTTTTGCCTTAATTTTTTTGTGGCATAGATTCAACAAGGTGTTGGAAACAGCTGTCACAGATGTTGGTCCAGATTGACATGATGGCATCACGCAGTCGTCCATTCAACCAGTCTGCCCGTTCTCCTGATCTTCAGCAAGTCATCTTCACCACATCTGAATTCCTAAATGTACTTAGTTGCTACCATGTGATTGGCTAATTAACTATTTGTGTTAACAAGCGATTGAAGAGGTGTACCTAATAAAGTGTCTGGTGGGTGAATTTCAGAATTTCAACATCCAAATGATTACAATTTACGTATATGTGTAGCAAAGCAATGATTAGACCCTGTCTATGGAGGATGTGGAAAGTTTGATTCATGCTAGTTCTGATTAAAACCAGGAGATTTGATCACATCACACCTGGTCTGGCTTCCTAGCTATTTTCAAGTTCAAGGTTGAATTTATTATAATATGCATTTAAATAAAATAAAAAAATAATAAAAATGCAATGAAATGCATTTCCCTTACTGAAATGTTTGACCTTATGTGTGTCCTCATGTCCTGTTTGGCTTCAGAACTTTTGTTGATCATGCTCCTAGTTTGGCTGTTGATATGACAAAATCTAATGCAACTGAATGTTTGCAGGCTTATTTTAAAGTCTTTTTTAATTTTCTGCTCTCTATAATTAGCTGAATGTTATTATTTTTATTTTAGGTATATCTGCTGCTGATGTCATTTCCTCTTATTTCCATTATAAATTGTTCTTAAGAATGCAAAATTTTCTTTAACTGCTATTCCCTAATGTTTATTATGCACAGTACGTACTTTGTAACATTTCTACTCTGAAGTGACATATTATTGTTGTTAACAGATGTGGTTCTCAGTGAGAAAAATAGAATGTCAACACAGAAACGTCAAAGTAAAGCATTACTGTATATATATATATATATATATATATATATATATATATATATATATATATATATATATATATATATATATATATTAGAGCCTGACCGATATGGATTTTTTGAGGCCGATGCAGATAACGATATTTGAATCGAAAAAAAAATGCCAATAATCGATAAATCGGCTGATTTGCCGATAGCCGATAAATCGGCCAATATTTTTTTTAATTAATAAAATGTTCTTTTTTGGACCCTTAACAAAAAAGGTATGAGCTAAAAGCGGAAGCTTTGTCCTCATATTGATTAACTTTACAACAGAGAAGAATTTTCAAGTTCAAAAAATGCAAAAATGCAATTGGAGCAGTTAGGGGGCTATTCAAACAGGCCAACTAGTAAGATATCACTCCTGAAAATGATCTTTGCCATATCACGGGAGGTAAATCTGCCCTACGATTGGATTTTGGAAAACCATGTGACGGACAACCAATTACGACTGGACACTCACATTGCGCACGTCATCACACATCTTCTATGAGGAGTAGTTAAACTTTCAGAAAAAAGAGTAAGTTTCTATCTCATATCATTAAAAAGTTATTTACAATTTAGTAAAGCTTGGTCCCAGCCATCGTGTTATATGGCTGGGGGGGCCTGGCTGCCGGTTTGTTTGTCTTTTTGTTTTCCTCCCAGGTGGCGTGCATTTGGGACTGAGTGGCTGTGTTGCTGAGGCTGTCAGGACCTCACCCTGATCACCTGCGACTCGTCAGGACTCACAGCTGAGGTGCATCTGGATGGATTGGAGCATGTTGGCATTTAAGACTGGAGTGCACAGTGTGTATTTGCCAGAGACTCGACCTTGTGACCAGACGGGTGAGATCGTCGTCTCGGGAGCCATCTCATCAGCAGCGGATGCTGAGAAACGTCCAGGTTTGATGCACAGTCTGTGAAAGAGGAGGGGGTGAGGTCTCACGCTCGTCAGCACACTTCCTGAGGTACGTTAGATTTTGTGACTAACAGTTATACAGTCAGTAAATGTGGTGTCCCTCACACCTTATTGTATTGAGCTGTTTGTTAGTCATGTATCAGCTTCCACTGCGGTGGAGTTTTGTGAACTGGATGTTCCATGCCTGCAGGTTGGAAGCTGATCAGCAATCAAGCCAGGAAGTGTTTGCTGTTTGTACACCTTTAAGTGTTCTGTGTGTAGAGTGTGGACTCACATAATGGTTCCTTCTTTCACAGACTCGGTTGTTGCGGCCACCTGGGGGGTGTCGGCGGGGTCCTTGGGTCCGAAACAGCTTCTGGCTCCGGACCGTTAGCGCTGCTGGGAGCGCACCACACCAGACCGCACCTTTTTGTATTATCACTGTTATGTATTAAATTCAGTTAGCCTTTGTACCGTGCTCTGCTTATTTCATACTGGGTCCTTCAAACGCTGGTCGGTTCTCCGAGCTGCGTCCGACACATAACACATCGTATACGATGGCGTCGGACCCAGAGGGTTAATGGCGAACAGAAGTAATTCCCAGAACCCTTCCGGACGACCAGTGAATCTGAATGTTTCAACCTCTTAGCAGTAAACAAACGTTTTTCATGCTAGAAATAAGGTCTACACAACGTGGGCTGTGACCGACACAATTAAGCACATTTGACACATTACTACATAAACTGAGTTAATCAAACTGAGTTGAACTGAAACAGGAGAAATGTGGGGTGAATGTAATCACAAAGTTATTTTAAACAACATCCTTATAAACTTACTTGTATGCTTTTGTCAGCCGATCAGTGCAGTGTGACGGCAAACTACAGGGGCCGGTGATGAACACATTTAAGCAGGGGTGTAATCAGCTCTCAGTTGAATGGAGTCAGACCTCCATCTACTGGACAAACGGTGCAAGGACATTTTAAATTGCCGACACAAACATTATTTCAGTATCTGTTCTGTTTATGAGAAATTATCGGCGTTCTATCAGCAAAATTTCAGCCGATAGTGAGTACTTTAAAAAGGGCTTATGTCGGCCGATAATATCAGGCTGTAATATATATATATATTTTTTTTCTATTTCTACCTCATTTTCTTATTTTATTGTATTGTTACAAGTATTATTATTATTGCTTACCCTTGCACATTTTCCTCTATTCGCACCCATCTTGTGTGTTTTTTAAGCGCTGACGTAACATGTGAACATTCTCCACTGTGAGATCAATAAAGTCTTATTTTATCTTATCTTAATTTTAGTTTGCAGAAGTGACAGTAAAGGAGCTTCTCTTTATCTGTGTAAAAAGGAAACACTGACACCAAGCGCTCAAACATATTATTGCAGGTACATTTATATAAGGTTTATGGTGCATGTTTTGATCCAAAGTGATTTAAGACAGCTTTAGAGCAGCAGATGTTTAATCACTGGAAGCAGCTTCATGATCCGCAGCACAACAGAAAATCCAAAAAGTAAATTCAAACTGTTACAGACAAACAAACAATGGAGTCAATCTTTAGACATAATAATGTAATAATGCATTCATACACATCTTATAAGTTCTATTCTCCCAACTTTATAACTCTAAAGCACCTTCTTGCCAGGATTGTCCCATCAGGTGTATTCTGTGAAGTGATTTTGATTTGTCACAGGTTTACACTGGATGGCGTTCGTAAGATAATGATTTACATGGAGCCTACTTTTTGTGAGGCCACTGTGGACCTGTGCTTATTTTGGCATCTCTTCATTGACTTCCTGTCCTGGTGAGATCACATTTTAAGGTTCTGCTACTAGCCTATAAAATTGTTCATGGACTGGCACCTCCCTACCTAAGTGACCTAATTAAACCCTACGTACCGGCCCGGGCTTTGTGGTCTCAAGGTGCAGGATTACTTTGTGTCCCTAGGGTGAATAAAAAGTCTGCAGGTCATAGAGCTTTCTCTTATCGTGCCCCTGTTCTGTGGAATGATCTCCACAGAACAGGGGCACGGTAATAAAACAATCATATTCTGTAAAGACTTTCAAATCCAGACTTAAGACGCACTTATTTTCCATTTCCTATGGCTAGCATACTAGTATAGTATGTTTCTATGCTTTTTACTGTTTTTATTCATTTTATTAGGAAACAGAGCGTACCGTGGCCTCAACTTTATTACCTCCGCCAAGGAGGTTATGTTTTTGGTCGCGTCTGCTTGTTTGTTGGTTGGTTGGTTGGTTTGTTAGCAGGATTATTCAAAAAATCCTCAACGGATTTCAATGAAATTTTTACCAGGGGTGTATCTTGGCCTAACTTAGAAGTCATTCAATTTTGGTAATGATCTGGATCCACCAATTTTTTAAGGATTCTTTATCATTGCAGGATAGGGCCAATTTCAACATTTTTGCATCTAACTTCATGAAGACGGGTCACAAAGGCTGAACAAAAATTAAATTACAACACAACAATAATTTAGCATTTGGTTCTCCTCATTGAATAAACTTGTTATTAGAAAATAAAAAAACTTGTGTAGTTCATGCAGTTTCTCTTTATAAATACATTTGCTGAAGATCTAAGGGTTTAACCACTGAATCTGAAACATGACGGTAGATGCGTGAAACGACGTGGAATAAGTCTCTTTGCCAAAGGGTATTCCATGTGACGTCAGTGACCCTATGGCCTTGGCGGAGGTTTGCGCTCTCCGAGTACTTGTAGTCTAAATTCTGGGTCTTTTATCGAAGCTTAGGGCTAGTGGCCGGTGGTCACCTTAGAATTTCCTTTGTTTTTCTTGTTGCTTAATGCTGAAAATTATATTGTATTTGCTGTCTTTCTGATGCCTGATTCTGTTCTCTCTCTCTCTCTCTCTCTCTCTCTCTCTCTCTCTCTCTCTCTCTCTCTCTCTCTCTAAGGTGTGGCTCCATCCAGAGATGGGTGTGGTGTCTGTTTTCTGTTTCTATACCCTCCTTTCCTGCACAATGGCAACATTTCCTGCAATTTTGTTTAGTGAATTGTTCTGTAAATTGTGTCAGTAGCATGGTCCAAGTAGTGGGTCACCCCCTTGAGTCTGATCTGCTTGAGGTTTCTTCCTCAAATCATCAGAGGGAGTTTTTCATTACCACTGTCGCCTGTGTGCTTGCTCTGGGGGTTGGTAAGGTTAGACTGTACTTGTGTGAAGCACCTTGAGGCAACTTTGTTGTGGTTTGGCGCTATATAAATGAAAATAAATTCAAATTGAATTGAAATTGCTCTCATGTTACTACGGAAATATCAGGAACACGTTGAGTGTTTCAGGAGACAAATGCTTACATTTTACACCTCTAATAAACTGTGTGTGTGCGCATCTTTTCTCAGGACACAAGAATAGGCAGGAATCAAACCCAGGTCTGCATATTAACAGTCCAGCTCATTAACCACTGAGCTACTTGCTCTACATCAATGAAGTCTGAATAGCTTCCAAGAAATAGACTTTGGTTGGACTGAATCCTTCCACATGGGTGATGAGACTAACAGAGTCCAAAGGGAAGCCATTGATGAAGTACAGTACAAGTAATTATAAGATAATTATGAGTTGAAGAGAACAGCTGAGTTTTTAGTCTGAATTTAAAGGACTGAACAGAATCAGACCGTCTTGTCTCAGTGGACAGAAGATTCAACATGAGGGTTGTATGAGAAGAGAAAGATCTGTACTTGCTCCCTACAGGTTCCAACTGATACAGCTGGAAGATAAAGTGTTGGTTTAGGGTTAGAATTAGGAAAAGAGCTATGACTTAATTTTTCTGATTGCATAAAAATGTTTAAAAAATTGAACAATGCTAAATAAATTAGATGAAGCACACACATTGTTTGGTCAGATGGAATATGTGCAGCAGGAGGAAAATTAGTTGAAAGTTTTTAATACAATGTGTATGTAATTTTTCTTCATTCTTAATTGCACATTAACTTACAATCAGAAAAGTCATTCACTGTTTTAAGAAGTAAGAAATTAAGCAGAGTACAAAAAAATCAAATTAAAACAAAAGCATTAATTTGAAAACAAACAGACTTAAAAATTTAAGATCTAAAAATACAACCTAAATAACAAAAATGATGTGACAAAAATTAAATTACAACAAATAAAGATCAAGTAATACATTAACATAAAATGAACTTTCTTATTAGTTAAAGGTTAGTGATTTTCTGTGTGTATTAATTTGTACAACTTTTCATTTCAGCAGCTTTTTAGTCTGTTTTAATTCCTTTGAGTGATTTGCAATTCAGTTGAAATTCATTATAAATGTTGATGGTGGGTGGGGGTTTTATTAATTTTGCTTTGTCCACTTTGAGCTTATTACATTTTCCCACTAATGCTGACTTTGTCTCTGTTATTTCAGGACTTCTCTGACTTGCTCCCAGGGCACACTCTCACGAGTGCCACTATCTTAGCTTATGGCAAGCTAAAAGTGGGTGCTTTTGGCTGAGCTTCTATACAGTTTTTGTATATTCTGTGTTAGTACGCGCCCGTGGCCGACATCCTTGATGAATTCCTGCACAAAAAGTAGTTCCCAGATAATTGTGATATTTGGCACAAGAACTTGTGTATCTCGTGTGTTTTTTCGCCTAAATGATCGTAAGTCAATACTCACCCTCATCCAGCAGCATCTTCTCATGTCGGCTAATTCAGCACCATTTTGTAAACAACCGGAAACTGGGTCAGGCGAAAGTAGTCTGACGAACTCAATCTGTGGGCCAGCTATCCCACAATGCCAAAATAGCAGCAATGACGCTCCAATGAGAGCGGTACACTGAGCAGGGTGCTCCCAGGGAGGTGTTGGGCATTCCAGGGTGCCTTTTCCCCACCTTTAGGGGAGGTGATGGTCTAGTGGCTAAGGTGTTGGGCTTGAGTCCAGAAGATCATGGGTTCAAATCCCCGCCTGACTGGAAGATCACTAAGGGCCCTTGGGCAAGGCCTTTAATCCCCTATTGCTCCCGGTGTGTAGTGAGCGCCTTGTATGGCAGCACCCTGACATCGGGGTGAATGTTGAGGCATAATTGTAAGGCGCTTTGAGTGTCTGATGCAGATGGAAAAGCGCTATATAAATGCAGTCCATTTACCATTTACCATTTTTCATTTCTCTTTCCCACCCAGTGAAAATCACCCACGTGACGCTCGACCATGTGTCTCCTTACAGCACCCCCAGTGGCCGCATCGACTCAGCCCCAAAAGATTTTGAGATCTATGTGAGTGATCACAATGTAGAATCTGGAAAAGAAGTGTGGAACTGCATGACGAACTGGGCAGCGCAGTCTTGTTTGAGGGCAGGCGCTAAAGTGGTCAAATATGACACATATGATGTAATTTCTCTACTTCTGGGGACAGAAACACGGCACTTTCTCTGAGTTTTTGGGCAAATTACATGCAAGCAAAGTGAAAATGCAAAGAAAAAGTGATGATGCGGTGGAAAGTGGACATGTGTTGCGGTTTGTTTATGACCCGGAGCTCAAACGTGTTGAGGCGGCTGTGCAGGCGAGAGAACGCAGCTACCAACACGACTGCTCCCATTTGCTTCATCTTCCCTTCTCCACGGGGAACTGAAAAAAAACCCTGCACTTTTTGCGACAGCTTTGGTGATTGCGGCTGAAAACAAAACAGTACACCATTTTCCAGAGGTGGGAGTAAGTCACCATCAAGTCACTCTCAAGTCATCGATCAGCAAGTCTCAAGTCAAGTCTCAAGTCATAATGAGCACCAATTGTTTGCAAGCTGACTTGAGACTTGACTTGGGACTTGTTAATTGATGACTTGAGAATGACTTGATGGTGACTTACTCCCACTTCTGCCATTTTCCTGTTAGAATTGACACTGTTTGTGGGAAGAGACTAATCACCGGGTGGAGTGTGAGAGGAGGATGGGGGTTTCAGCGGAAACCATTTTAAACCGGCACATTTTAAACTGACACATCCGCTAGGTCACAGCGAGTATGCTTTTAAGTTTACCAAACCGGGCTGAATGGTTTATGCTGAAACTCCCACACTCCGCCCGGGGATTAATCTCTGTGTCGGCTGTCCCCATATGTGGTAAAATCCCGCGATATCACATCGCGGTTCAAACAAAACTGCGCTGCCATGTTTCTTTACACACAGAATTGTTGAATATATTTTGTGCTCCTGGATATCCTGTTAATGCGTTGGCTGACAAACTCAATGTATTAGTTATCTTAATTCTGTACTTTGTTTGAGTTTGTTTTTCTGACGTGTTCTCTGTCTTTATCAGCGGATGTCAGCAAGGAAGACAATGGGACTCTACTGGGGAAATTCAGTTACAATAAGGACGCTGATCCAACACAGACGTTTGACATTTGCCAGTGAGTTCAAAGAAACTGGTCTTGTTTTGATTGCAGTTTACAATCTGTAGGTTTAATACCTTTGATATTTACTACAAGGCAGCAGTCTGCTGTATCTCAGACCTACTCACATTCTAACCGCATTTGTTTTTTGTTCTTCTCTACTTTCTCTTCTCTTCTGCAGAAACTCAGTGAGGTGGTCTATCGTTTTGTGGACTTATGTGTCCTCAGCGACTGGGGTCAAGCTGAGTACACATGCCTGTACCGTTTCCGTGTACATGGACCTCTGGCCTCCACATGGCCTTTAAAGCGGCCACGCCATGTCTTATATGCATTTTATTATATATTTGTTATTTTTATATGTACATGGTTATTTATTTGCAGAATGTAAATACTAAAATTGACCTGTAAACACAAACAAAAAGTGGCACTGATTCTACATCATGTATGATAGCATCAAGTCTCATTGTGGTTGGAATAATAATTTCTCTTCAGCTGTTGTTGAGGCCTGTGTACACCAGGTGGTGACAATATTGTTCCACATTTCTGCATGTTTATCAATTTTCAATTCAGTTTCAATGTAATCAACTTATAAATCGCCAAATCATATCAAAAGCCATCTCAAGGCGCCTCACATAGAACAGTTCAATATAAAATTTAAAATAAATAATAAAAAATTCAAAATTAAAATACATAATTAAAAACAGAAGAAAAGAATAAAACAGATATAAAAAAAATAAAAACTATTCATAAGAAAGAGAATAAAAATAGGTTTTAAGTCTTGACTTAAAAATGTCCACGGACTCCGACTGCCTCACAGTCGCAGGAAGACCATTCCACAGAGCGGGTGCACGATAAGAAAAAGGTCAATGACCCATTGGCTTCTTCTTCACCCTGGGATCACAGAGAAGTCCCGCATCCTGTGACCGCAAAGCCTGGGCCGGCACGTAGGGTTTCACCAGATTGGCCAGATAAGATGGCACCAGTCCATGAACAACTTTATAAGTCAATAACAAAACCTTAAAATCTGCTCTCACAGACACCATTTTGGTAAAGATGCCAAAATGGGTGTGATGTGTTCAAACCAATGGAATTTATGCAGCCTTGATTTTGTCTTGTGACAAGGAATGTTTGAAAGATCAAACTTTATTTGAACCAGTGGCTCAGTTTGATTCGATGTCTCAAAAATTTACCTTCTTTACCATCACAAGTCCAAATTTGGCACAAATACTCCTTAGACATTACTTTTTTGAAAAAACTGACGGGCCACTTGAATGTTCAATAGGCAGCCAGGTAGGAGTCAATTGAGGAATTACACAGGACTCAAAAACTGAAAAAGCTTCAATCATATTGAAAACTATACCACATTATTTGTCTGATCATAAAGAGTCCAAAAAAGTATAGTTTGGACTATCTACGACTGAATATTCTGGAGTTATGGGGTAAAAACAGCAAGAATAGGATTAATAAATGGAATAGTTTTGACTGTGTTGAATGTTTGGTCTCCAAAGTAAAGGTCAAACAATGTCAACGTCCATTTGGATTCTATGACATGTGACATATGTCACCCTGTAACATGATAACTAGGGATAACACAATGTGCAAACTATTGAAACCCTATTAACTCAACCAATTATTTGCACCACAGTTTACCAAAATTGGTGCAACTTTAACTTTTGAAATTCACCTTTGTCACGATTCTTGCTGTTTTTACCCCATAACACCAGAACATTTAGATGCAGATAGTCCAAACTATACCTTTTTGGAATCTTTATGATTAATCAAATAATGTGGTATAGTTTTCAATATGATTGGAGCATTTTTAATTGTTAACCCCTATGTAACTCCTCAATTGACCCCTACCTAGCTGCCTATTGAACATTCAAGTGGCCAGCCTTTTTTTTAAAGAGTAATGTCTAAGGAGTATTTCTGCCGAATTTGGTGCTTGCATCACCATTTGAACGATTCCACTGTCAATATTGTGTTATCTGCTGCACTATTTGATCAAAGAGCAGAACTCTCTCTGCGATGACCAGAATTCGGAGCTCAAGCTGCGCTCCTGAAGGCATCACTGCTCTGGCCACGCCCCCTTCCTCAGACCGCGGCGGCTGCTGATGAAAAAAAGGTCAGAAAGAGCGACAGTTATGATGAGGAGAACATTTAAAAAGCGACTTGCTGTTTGATAACTACACAGTAATAACGATTGATTTCATCACTACACAATAAAAGAGGTTTTATGTCGCGTTTTTTTTTTCTCATGAACGGATGTTTACCGAACGGTTTCGGTCCTCTTCAGGTGAGTAGGTTCACTTTAACCTGACTTTGACGGAGTGTTTTTCACCAAAAATAATCTCGGTTCTTTACCGACAGTTTAAGTTACAAAATTTACTTTTCTCTGTCTAACTATGTTACGTGAGGATCCCACTTTTTTGCCGCTGCCTGATTAGATCAAGTTACGATATGGCTTAAAAAAAAACAAACAAAACAAAACAAAAACAAATCACAGCTTCACGCCAGGGCGATCAAAATTGGCATTGGAAAGAATTCGACAAAACTGCTTTGTATTTTTTTTAATCCCTGATGTCTTTGTCATGAAGGAAGGGTTAGAAAAAAAGGAAATCTCAACAGCTGTTATATATTTAAAGGGGACATATTATGGGGCAGACCGGGTGATACCCTACTTTTATAAATTTCAATATTTTAACCATGTGGAAGCAGAATCAATTCAAAATCATTCTAACAAACAATCAATACCTACTAAACAAAAACATAAATGAACTTCACCTTTGCACATGCATATAATATTTATTCATTAAAATTACAAAAATCTCAATAAAATTTGGAACGGGGCAGTTCCATACCCCATTAACGTTAACAGTAAAACATTCAACAATGTCAGAAATTCAGTCATACGAGGTCTGTGAGAAAAGTATCCGACCTTTTTATTTTATGCAAAAAATATATGGATTTGATTCATATGTTTTTACGTCAGCCAAGCTTGAACCTTCGTGTGCATGCGTGAGTTTTTCCACGCCTGTCAGTTGCGTCATTCGCCTGTGGGCAGGCTTTGAGTGAGCACTGGTCCACCCCTGTTGTCGTTGTTTCATTGCGAGGAAATGGCGGAATGATTTGGGCTTTTTTTCCATCAGAATTTTTTCAGAAACTGTTAGAGACAGGCAGCTGGAAACCATTCGAAAAATTTATAGGCAATTTTATGCCTATCTCGGCTTTCAGTGCTTACCAGTCGAGTGAGTATAAGAGAAATTGTGGAGAGCTGGGCATGTCCCAACTTGTCCTCTAACACTCCGAAACGGAGGTGTTCCTTTGTCTCGCTTCATCAGCGAATCGGTCGTGACGCACGAAGCCTCCGCGCGGCTTTCTAGTTAAAAGTGAAATCTGCCGGAAAATGGCTGATGTCCAGCTCTTGTGATAACCAGAGAAATTGCACATGATGGTCCCGGCTCCACACAGCAATCCATTTAGAAATGATGTGGTGGTTTCTGCCTCTCGATGGCGGCTCGGAGCGCGGCGAGCTGTGCGCCATTGTGGGCCGTCCTTAATGCTGTAGTAACACTCCTTATTCTCTGTGAAGCCCGTAAAATTTTCACCGAAAGCCAGATAAATTTTTCGAATGGTTTCCAGCTGCCTGTCTGTAACAGTTTCTGAAAAAATTCTGATGGAAAAAAAGGCCAAATCATTCCATCATTTCCTCGCAATGAAACAACGACGAGAGGGGTGGACCAGTGCTCACTCAAAGCCTGCCCACAGGCGAATGACGCAACCGACAGGCGTGGAAAAACTCACGCATGCGCACGAAGGTTCAAGCTTGGCTGACGTAAAAACATATGAATCAAATCCATATATTTTTTGCATAAAATAAAAAGGTCAGATACTTTTCTCACAGACCTCGTATATGTTTTAGTCAATCTTGAAATTTAAACTTTAAGGAAACAACAACTTGCTAAACCCATTTTCGTTTCACATTCCAGTAGGATATCAAAACACACCATTTTTGCTGGAAAGACAGAAAAAATAGTAATTTAAAAAGACAAAATTCACTTTTTTTATCATTACATATATGTGCAAGTAATCCCATATCAATTAATGTATTCCTAAGAAATTAAGTGTTTGCTAACAATCCATTGTTTACCTCTGGGGTAAATCCATACCCCTGGGTGTGGATTTACCCCATTCACAGTGTTGAAAATATGTCAAATCATTTTACAACTGAGTCTGCAGGTCAATATATTATATATATTGTTACATTATTAGATAGTTTATTTTGAAAACATATCAATTCTGTACAATTATTTGAGAGTTTATAAAACATACTTACCAAAATGCAAGCTTGGATGGTGTAGTTTTGGACCCTAAAAATATGGATTGTTTTTTGTTGTCTGCTCAACTGTCATATTTTTGGCCAGACACGTTGAAAGGTCAACAGCCTTGTCATAAAATATACCTGAAATATGACTTTCTCCCCTCCAATCCTGAAGACCCATAACCAGGAGAAAATAAATCTGGTTATGGAATTGCCCCGGATATGGAATTACCCCAGTCTGCCCTCCATCTTTTCAACAGATGTTAAAGTAACTCACACTCTTCAACTGCCTATCCGGGATCAGGCTGTGTGGGCAACAGCTCCAGTAGGGGATTCCAAACGTCCCTTTTCCAGGTCACATTTACCACCTCTGACTGGGGGATCCTGAGGCGTTCCCAGGCCAGTGTGGAGATATAATCACTCCACCTAGTCCTAGGTGTTACCCCGGGTCTCCTCCTAGCTGGATGTGCCTGCAACACCTCCCTAGGCTCGTGAGTATTTCCACACCCACCCGGTGCCTCACTTGTTGTGCAACTCTAGCCCAACACCCGATCTGTAATTTATGTCTGTAGCATGACCCAGGCAGAGGGTCACCCCTTTGAGTCTGGTCTGCTTGAGGTTTCTTCCTCAGAGGGAGTTTTTCCTTACTACTGCTGCTCTGGGTGTTAGTAAGGTTAGACCTTACTTGTGTGAAGCGCCTTGAGGCAACTCTGTTATGATTTGGCGCTATATAAATGAAAATAAATTGAAATTGAAATCGAAAATTGACAACCGGTGTTGCCGACCAAACAGTCCCCCTAAAAATCGGTCCCCTTGATGACGCAGTTCATGGATTAACACCTCATTTCTGCTTCAAACTGCACTCCAGTCATCATCTATCTCAGTGACAGATAGCTGAAGTTTTTGTACAACAATCATTTCCACATGAATTCAGCATTATTTTATCATAAAAGCCGCGGCTAAATGTCTTGCTAGCTGATGCGTTCACTGTGCATCGGTCATTTCAAAGCGTCACGGAATTTTGCAGAGTTTCTGCTTAAAACAGCTTTGTTTCTGCTTAAAACTGACTTTAGAATGATTTAAGAGGTTTTACCTTTATCATCTGGTGGTTAATAATCCCATTAATCCACTTAATTGCTTTGGGTGAAGAGACTCCGTCTCAGACATGCTGCTGTGGTCCAAAATGACGCATGCGCAGATCCAAAAGGTGGACCAATTTTTAAGGGCGGACCATTCGGTCTGCAACATTGGCCTGAATTAGGCTGGATACTGGCAGCCATTTAGGAGTGGGAATTCCCACTCCTAAACGACCAAAGGGAGAGCAGCGCTGGCGCCACACCAAAGTGAGGCTGACATCAGCATCTCGGCTGCCAACCAATCACAGGCTAGGAGAGAGAGGCCCATATCTGACCTAATTCCAACTCCAGAGAAGAATAACATCCAACTCCTAACAAGGAGAGTGGTTCCGGAGCTGAGGCCGTGGGTAGATGCGAGGCCCCCAGATCTAACTGCTAGCACTCCACCTCCCGCACAAGTTCTGGCTCCTTCCCCCACAGTGAGGTGACATTCCACTGCCACCTAGGTCTGGTCTGCCGAGGCCATCGGCTATCACTGCCACCTATGGGACAGCGCACCCGACAGTTGTTCCCCTGCTGGGGGTGAGCTCGCAGGGTGGAGATGGAAAGTCCACGTTGCCTCTTCAGGCTGAGCCCTGCCACCATGAATTTGCTGACGGACCCTCCGTCTAGGCCTGGCTCCAGACAGTGACCCTGAGCTTCCTTGAGGCTGGGCCACATTCCCCCTGCCTTGTTTGTCCGTGGAGTCTTTGTGAATCATTCTTAGAGTGGACCCTGGCCTGAGACCAATTTGCCATGGGAGACCTTGCCAGGAGCACAAAGGCTCCAGACAACACAGTGACACATAAACCTCTCCCCCAACGATAAGATGATGGTTCCCAGAGAGGCAGATGTTAGAAGTTTGTACTCAAAAATACATAGATGCTGGTGAAGCACTGTAATATTAATAATTCATGAATGGATGCTTGCCACGCCCCCTTTCCAAAGGAAGCAGCTGTTTGTCCCACAGACAGCAGCTGGATTTCCATTATAGATTTGCACAGAATGTCGACTGCAATAGTAAAATGACAGTAACTGATGAAATGGGACTGAATGGTAAAATCCATGAAATATTGACATTTCTTTGTTTGTTTGTTTTTACCCTTCAAATCCATTACTGCCATAATGTCATTTTCTATAAGATTAACAAGCTCACAGTTGCTTACTCCTTCCAGACAGAGAGCATCATGTATTTTACAATGTCACGTGATGCTTTCTGGTATGTCATATGACCTATAATAGGGGGAAAACGTGTTTCCATTCCACCTTTACAAATTAAGGATTTATCAAATCACCTGAAAGACCTCACATGAGCATAAAAACGTTTTTGTGATGTTTGTGATTCCATCTTGACCGACATGCACAGATGGCCTTCGAGCCCTTCATCCAGTAGAGAGAGTGAGTTGTATGTAATATTGCGACGGGGCTTCACAGTGCACATCATTGAATCAAAATGCCACTACATCACATGATTAATCATAATTCTCATCTTTGCATCTGCCGTAAATGACACAGACATGCAGCAGTGCTGGAGTAATAGTTGAACTTAACACAGAGCCCATTTAAAGGTAAAAAGTAGATAACAACTGATTTTGCACAGCGTGACTCATTTAATGTCACATTTGTCACAACCAGCTGTGTCTGACCTTCTGCATGCTCACTGACACTCGCCCACATGGTCTCTGGGAGGGGAGAATTCAGAAGGATATATCTGGTGTGAATACCATGATGCCTCACTGCTGACGCTGGTTTCTGAACATTGAGTGGATGGTCTGATCTTAATTAAAGGTTTATGTTACAAACATTAAAGCTACAGTATGTAGGATTTAGTGTCATCTAATGGTAAGATTGTAGATTGAATTATGCCATCGCTGGACATGATTTTGTTTCCTTTCACATTTTTCTTCTTTGGTGATGGGGCTTTAATTTAATTTAATTAATTTATATAGCGTCAAATCACAGCAAAGCTGCCTCAAGGCGCTTGACGCAAGTAAGGTCTAACCTTACCAACCCCTAGAGCAAGCACACAGGTACGGAAGAACTCCCTGATAATTAGGGCCCGAGTAGGCAACGTCGTACGAGGACCCTATTGTAATTGCGCTGTTTATTATTATTATTATTATTATTTATTATTATTATTATTATTATTCTCACTTTTGAAATCAAAATTTCGGCCTCTTCCCATGCTCAAAAACTCACCAAACTTTCCAAAGTTGTCCGACCGGATCCGAAATTCGATATTTTGGGGGCGTCGCACATGGTCGCAGAAAAATCGCGAAATAGCGCCCCCTAGAAATTTTCAAAAACCCCTCCTCATTGGGCTTTTTTCATCGTAGCCTCACGAAATTCGGTACACATATTTACCATGCCAGGACGCACGAAAAGGTCTCTTACTGTCATGATGAAATATCGACAGGAAGTCGGCCATTTTGATTTTAAGTTTCGATTTTGAGCAAATTTTTGCCATTTTTGGCCAATTCCACTACTTACATTTGAACGAACTCATCCTAGGGATTTCATCCGATTGTCTTCAAATTTGGTCAAAATCATAACAACACAATGGTGATCAAAAGTTATCAAAAGATTCTAATTAAGTCAAAAGGCGTGGCTGCTAGGGGTCCTCAAACTTTGGCGAGCTTTTCGGAGCACGCCATTTCACTTCGAATGGCTGTCACGCCCACATACTTCATCGTAGATCCTTCAAACTTGCTGAACATGATGAGGGCTCCGCCCTGAACGTCTACATATCTTAAGTTCCCACCTGCGCCATAGCGCCCCCCGGTGGTGGCGGGAAATGTCCTATTTTTACTTTAAGAGGTCCTGATGTCACATCCTTAACCCAATCAACTTCATTCCACTTCTAAAACATGCAGAACAAATTGGTGAACGTAGGCGATGAACGCCGTGAAGTTACGAGTAACGGCGTCCGTGTGGCGGTGTGCCCAATATTGCCCATTTGCCATGAAATTACGTTCTTCCTTTTGACGGCTTTAATTTTGTCACATCATCATGAAAATTGATACACAGGTCGAGCACGACAACCTCTTACAATTCATAGGGGCGTCGCCCATGGGCGGGGCAAAATGCCTCAATAGCGCCCCCTTGAATCTTTCAAAATCCCCTCCACATACGTTTTTTTTTGGAGTAGGGAGATGAAAATTGGTACACATGTGTGACTTGCATAGACGTACAAAAAAGTCTCTTGCACCATGGGTCTACTCCAAACAGGAAGTCAGCCATTTTGAATTTTCTTCTCATTTTGGCGTGATTTCCACATGTTGTATTTGAACGAACTCCTCCTAGGGATTTTGTCCAATGCACTTTAAATTTCTTCCACATCACCCACAGACGATACTGACCAAAACTTATCGAACTCTTTTCTTTATGTCGAAGGGTGTGGCCGCTATGGCGCCGCCATTTTGACCCTTTGCCATGGAACATTGTACTTAAACAGGTACTGATGTTACATACTTAACACCATCAACTTCCTTCCACTTCTAAAACATGCAGAACAAGTTGGTGAACATAGGTGATGATCGCCGTGAACTTACGAGTAACGGCTTCTGTGTGGAGGTGTACCGAATATCGCCCCTTTGTCATGAAATTACGTTCTTCCTTTTGACGGCTTTAATTTTGTCATATCATCATGAAAATTGATACACAGGTCAAGCATGACAACCTCCTACAATTCATAGGGGCCTCGCCCATGGGCGGGGCAAAGTGCCTCAATAGCGCCCCCTTGAAAATTTCAAAAACCCCTCCCCATAGGGTTATTTTTGGAGTAGGGACATGAAAATTGGTACACATGTGACTTGCATAGACGTACAAAAAAGTCTCTTGCACCATGAGTCTACTCCAAACAGGAAGTCGGCCATTTTGAATTTTCTTCTCATTTTGAAATGATTTCCACATGTTGTATTTGAACGAAATCCTCCTAGGGATATTGTCCAATGCACTTCAAATTTCTTTGACAGCATCCAGAGATGACACTGACCAAAAGTTATCGAAAGCTTTTCTCTATGTTGAAGGGTGTGGCCACTATGGTGCCGCCATTTTGACCCTTTGCCATGGAACATCAAGTCATGATAACTCCTTCATGCTTTGCCTGATTGACTTGAAACTTCACATGTATGATGACGGTTTGCTCCTGAACACACCCAGCCCCTCTGTTTGTACACTGAGTGCCCCCTAGTGGATGAACAATCAACATGTCATAACTCCTTGATGCATTGTATGATTTGTTTAAAATTTTAACTGTGTGATGAGTGGTTGCCCCTGCATGCACATGCTCACATGTGGTCACAAGGGCACCCACTGGCCTGGGTAGGCGGTTGCGCGGAACGAGGGCCCGTATATGACTGCTTGCAGTCTTAGTTTGGATTATTATCATTATTATCATTATTTTTCTTCTGTTTGTTTGAAATGAACATGACATTTACGAAAACTCAGATTTGGCCTACATGTCATTGCGCCCTCTACTTATTGAAAGCAGAACTGCATGTCCATATTGTTTCAAATAGCACTTGAGTTTGAATTATATTGATTCTGGAGTTTAAAAATCCTCATATTGTAAAATTAAACATTGCGACATTGTGCATATTCTCCCACCACTAGTTCTCAAACTTGTTAGCCTGCGCTAGCAACCAGCAGACAAAAACGGAAAGCAACCACTGATCCCTCTTCTTTTTCTTGTCTTCTGGCCATGAAACGTGCAAAAAGGTGGAGTAATTCTGTCTCTGTGGGACTTTTCTATATCATGATGGTAAACGCCATGAAGGGGCCCGCTCCTATGTCGATATAAAAGACTAATTTATTCCATTTCTGCTAATAAACATGCCGGAGTGTATATACTGTAGCTTTAAAGTTAACTCCGCTGAAGCACAACAGGCCTTTCAACCATATCAACCCCATCTGGTTACGTTAGCTGTGATTTAACAGCACACTATTTTATTACAATACAAAGGTCTTTGATTTATATTTTTTATTTTTTAATGGATGCCCACTACAAAATTGAATGTTTTCTTTTGCAATTAACGCTTCAGTTTCTGGTGAAACTAATCTCCATTGGCAGAAATACAGCAATAATATTTGAACACACGGTTGATAGCTTAACATAATGTTCCTATTTTACCTTGAGTTATTAACAGATTTATGTCTAGCACTTTCACTTTATCTGCATATTTGCTCATGTACAATTGTACAGTTCATCTCACGTATAATTCATTTATGAATTTATGTTGGTTGTGAGTTTAGTCAGTTACTCAGGCTAACAGCAGTTAGCATTTAGCTAACATGTCAGTGAGTTAAAGTTTGTTACTAATATGATTCATTACTCAGGCACACCCTAATTTTCATTGAGGGAACGTGTCAGCCAGTTCATGTTAGTCATGAATTTGATGAGTCATTTAAGCTAAAGATGACTAGCCTTTCGCTAATGTAGCAGCTGGTGTCTCTGCTTCTTCATTGTGATTGACTCCTCCCACTCGGGACGCCAACACGCAGTTTCTGGTATGAGAATCGGACACTCTGACTAGTCGACTAAAACCTGGGCTCTGGCCTGAATTGCCAGAGTACCCTTTGGCTGTTGGGAGTGAGGCCTACTGACTACCACATGCACAGCATCTCCTGCTGGGCCTCACTAACATGTCACTTAATAAATGTATGTAGCTAATTTAATTAGGCAACATTTTCTTTTGCGGGTACACGTCATTCAGATTCTTTTAGCTTCTTGAGTATAAATATTTTATTTATTCATTATTTATTTATTTTATTGGGTTTAGGTTGTGGGCAAAACAAGACAGTTTCAGAACATCATCTTAGACTTTAAGAAACACTTATTGTTTTGAAATATTTTATAAACCCAATAACTAGTGGATTAATAAAAAAAAAATCAACAGATTAATTGATGATGGAAGCTAGAGCAGCCAGGGACGCCATCCGGTGTAAAACCTGTGGCAAATACCAATGCGGATCTGGTTGTATCTGGTTGTGACTCAGAATAAACGGGAGCAGCTGAAGGGGCAAAAATTGATCATGAAAATTGCAGAGTAGGTAGCTCTGTGGACAAGAAACTGGCCTGCCAATATGTAGACATGGGTTTGAATCCCACTCATGTTGCCTGTCTGTGTGTTTGGGCAAGACACTTAGTCTATCTACGCTGTCTCAGTTTACCCAGCTGTAAAAATGGGTACCGTCCTTGGCTGGGGAAGTAAATATGAGACATCATTACAAAGCACTTTGAGCATTTATTAGATGGCGAAAGAGCCACACACATGCAGTTCTTAAAAATAATTGTTAGTTGCAACACTATAAAATACATTAGGATTTTTTTTTTTTTTTTTTTTTGCAATAATTCAAACTGAGGGGAGACGGTGTTGAGCTAACAGGCTCATGAATGAATGCAAGTATTGAAGATTATGTCACATAACTGATTTTTACTGAATGGTAATATTTTATGACCTTTCCTCATTGTGATGAGTACAATAAGTGTGATTTTGAAGTCATGCTGTTGACAGTTATGCTCCCATATCCAGAAAGGTGAGAATTGTGCCACTGTAGCTACAAGATATTTTTTGGTGCTCATAGGAAGAAATGATAACACTTTTTTTTCTTCCTGGGCATTGACAGATAACCTTTGGTAGTGTTCTCTGGGACATCTGCTACCACCATCAGTGGGTCATAAGGAGGTATGGTTCCACCCCAAACAAAACTTCCTAAAGATGTCCATGGGATCCACTTGTCATCACATCTCTGTCAACATGACCTCAGATAAACCAAAAACTTTGATGAGAACATTAGAGGATGTTCATCCTCAGAAAATGTTGCTGAACCCCTCCCTGATTCCTTCTCTGGACCCCTACTTCTCCCAAAATCTCTTGGACATCTTAGCCAGTTCTGTCCTTCCTCCATTTCTGGAGGGATCAGCCAGCCAGTGCGAGATGGCGTTCCTCCCCAGCCCAGGATCCCTCTTCAACATTCTGTCCCTCAGTGGAAGCATGAAAGATTCCTATCGGGATGATTCAGAAATTCCAGGTACACTGGATGTATTTTTAATTCCAATGCCAGGCCAAAATGGCAAAGCGCCTTTTCCACTGCATGGATCCAGTGCTGCTCCAGACTGTGGGCCAGACAGTGAGGATGTGCATCACTCCACTATTCATCTTACTAATGACCACATTTCTGTCTTTAAACCCACACATTTATTGACCCAAGAAGCAGTAGCAGGATTTGAAATTCCTCCTATCTCCCCAGTGCAGCCCAGTGCTGGTAAGTCAGAATGTGACAAGCCAATATTTGAAGGTGTGCCAGAGGAAGCTGTGAAGGAGCGCATACAGTGGCACCTCGCTAGGCAGGCAGCTTTGCAAAACCGAGCTTTGGAGCTGCAGAGGACACTGCAAATTCAGATAGGGCACCACACTGTCCAACACTACAGTCATCAGCTGGACGAGTTGCTGAGGCATTGCCAAACTGAAACGGTGTCTTTTGACTCCCTGTCTCCTGAGAAATTTCTTCCATCAGCGGGTAGCAAACTCTGTTTTCCTGAGCAAGAGTCATCTGGAGCCTCATCATATTGGACGGAGCTCTTAGACTTTGGACACTCCAGTACAGCGGCCCTGAGACACCTACAGGAATCCTTGGACTCCGAGGCTACGGCCACCAGTAGTTCAGATGAGGAGCCAGCAGATGACAGGTTTCACACAGGATCCAATTCACAAGCGTGAGTAGCCAGAAAGTTCATATAGCTAAAATCTGGTGGCTTGTGTTGCAGTCCAATAGTATATAAATAACAAATGTTTATGAGTTCGATGGTACGAAAATTTCATGAGGTGAAAGATAGAATGTTCCATTCAACACGGCTTCGCCTCATTGAATGGTATGTTCCAGCTGTCACCGAATTAAATATTTGTTCCATTGAAAGAATGAAAAAACATTCATTATTTGTTTTATATTATGGCTAAAATACATCGTCATTTTATTAATTTCTAAACAACAGAAAAGGGACTTACGAGTACATTTGGTGTTCCACTGGTGCTTTGATGTCAACACTCCAACATGAACTTTAAATAGCAGTCCAAAATTGTTCTCAGTCAACTTGGAAAAACAGTTAGATAGTTAAAAAATATTTCTAACGATGTAGTCCGTGATGCCGTGCACTGACTTCATGTACTTCCAACAACCAAAAAAAGACAGTGTAATTCCTCAGTCCAGCGAAAAATCACATCAGAAATTTGTCCAGCTTTTCATCCTAACAGCTCTTCATGCCTTACAGCGTAGTGGATTTGTTTTTTTGTGTGTGTGTGTTAGAAGAATTAGCAGCGTCAATTAGCTCCTTCAAATCATCGTCGGCCAGCAAAACAAACTCCGCCGTGTTTAGCTAAACACTGCCCCTGGTAGTGTGAGCATGGGCAGTGGTCAGGGCGTGCAATAGCACATTTCATACAGCACCAAAATTGCACGCTAAAAAGAACTATTGCACGGTAAATGAAACACAATGGCAAATGGTATGAGTAATCATGTCACGTGACATACAACCCACCAATCAAATGACAAGGATCCACTCAGCCGTTATATATTGCCTATTATGCTATAATGTCCCAAAGGTGACTTCCAGAGGCAGCGACTTTATTATACCACACAGTTAAAGGTGCAGGAAGACAGATGATCCAAATTAACTGACTGACAGTTCTATCAATTTTTATATAATAAGAGAATGCTAGTCAATCTGATTCAGTGTTCTTATAATACTGACATATTGTTCAAAGTTGTTAATAGATTCCCATACCCGAGATATAATAATAATAAGAGAATAACTGAATATCAAATTGGGCCACGTTTTGAAGCCTCACAGTAGCTTCTTGAACCATCTTTGCCAATCTTAAAAAAAAAACTTGCTATCAGTAGTAGTTTTGGCCATTGTCAGCACCAGATTTGAAATCTGGATCAAATTGTTGAACTGTTTAAAATTCTCATCCAGATTCTTGAAATCGTTGATAATACATAGTAACTTCCAGGTATTCATAGTCTTAACGGCTTCAGTCATGTTCAGATGTCTTTAAATGGGGTAGTCGTAGTGACTAGGACTTGGAAAAAATTTGAAGCCAAAGCCATGGTTGTTGCGGTTTTTGTTCAAAGTTGAACAGCTTGAGCATGTCTGGCCAAGGGCACAGCTGCTTTCTTTTGTTTTCAGTTGGGTTGCCAGGTTTGCACTTTATAAGCCAACCAGTTGCCAGCTGCACTTTATAAGTCAGCTTGTTAGGAGGTAAGCCAGAATAAGCTATTTCATCCCGTTTTTGCACTTTTTTGGATTGTGGGCAATCGTAGTAGGATAATGCCCTGTGGAATAGCCCTGCAATATAGTTACAGAAATTTCAGACCCTCTGTAAAGGTAAGGGAAACGTTGCTTTTTTCATAAATGACAACACACAATTACAAGATGGAATTTGAGATAATTTTATGAAGAAAAAAGCTCTTAGGTTGGAAAGAGTTGATTAGATTGTGACGCAGTAAATTTCATTTCAATCTATCCAGTACCTTTTGATATATTTTGTACATAGTTGAAAAGACCAGCAACCATGCAGGGGGGATTACATACACCCCCTGACAAAAATAATGGACCCCCCACGTGATGTTCTTTCTTAGTTTGTAGCAAGTAAACAAATTACAGACATGACAGCAGTTTTGTTCACCAGCTGAACATTTTGGCTTCTTCAAGCATCCCTCAAACCAACTGAATGTCAGTATTAGAATTAATAAAATGTTGTTTTCCAAATGTAAGATATACTCAACAAAAATATAAATGCAACACTTTTCGTTTTGCTCCCATTTTGTATGAGATGAGCTCAAAGATCTAAAACTTTTTCCACATACACAATATCACCATTTCCCTCAAATATTGTTCACAAACCAGTCTAAATCTGTGATAGTGAGCACTTCTCCTTTGCTGAGATAATCCATCCCACCTCATAGGTGTGCCATACCAAGATGCTGATTAGACACCATGATTAGTGCACAGGTGTGCCTTAGACTGCCCACAATAAAAGGCCACTCTGAAAAGTGCAGTTTTGTTTTATTGGGGGGGATACCAGTCAGTATCTGGTGTGACCACCATTTGCCTCATGCAGTGCAACACATCTCCTTCGCATCATCCGTGAAGAGAACACCTCTCCAACGTGCCAAACGCCAGCGAATGTGAGCATTTGCCCACTCAAGTCGGTTATGACGACGAACTGGAGTCAGGTCGAGACCCCGATGAGGACGACGAGCATGCAGATGAGCTTCCCTGAGACGGTTTCTGACAGTTTGTGCAGAAATTCTTTGGTTATGCAAACCGATTGTTTCAGCAGCTGTCCGAGTGGCTGGTCTCAGACGATCTTGGAGGTGAACATGCTGGATATGGAGGTCCTGGGCTGGTGTGGTTACACGTGGTCTGCGGTTGTGAGGCTGGTTGGATGTACTGCCAAATTCTCTGAAATGCCTTTGGAGACGGCTTATGGTAGAGACATGAACATTCAATACATGAGCAACAGCTCTGGTTGACATTCCTGCTGTCAGCATGCCAATTGCACGCTCCCTCAAATCTTGCGACATCTGTGGCATTGTGCTGTGTGATAAAACTGCACCTTTCAGAGTGGCCTTTTATTGTGGGCAGTCTACGGCACACCTGTGCACTAATCATGGTGTCTAATCAGCATCTTGGTATGGCACACCTGTGAGGTGGGATGGATTATCTCAGCAAAGGAGAAGTGCTCACTATCACAGATTTAGACTGGTTTGTGAACAAAATTTGAGGGAAATGGTGATATTGTGTATGTGGAAAAAGTTTTAGATCTTTGAGTTCATCTCATACAAAATGGGAGCAAAACCAAAAGTGTTGCGTTTATATTTTTGTTGAGTGTAGAAAGAAAATTGCCTCTCAATGATGAGAAAATTGTGGAACCATCCCCCCAAAAAATCACAGTATTATGTTGTTCTTCCTCCAGGCATTGGTATTCAATCCTGGTATTTGATGACCAGACTGAGCACCACGGCTTTAAGGCATGAACTTCACTAATGAAAACAATGTTCTCCATGAAAAACACTCTCAATGAAAAACAATACTCTCCATTAAGCTGGTTCCAACTTTCCTAAATAGTGGTGTACAGAACAGCTTTGGAGGATGGAGGCTCCTAATGGACTGATTTTCTTAATTTCCATGACATATTTTCCGTCAGATTGAGCAGATTGAGATCTGGACCGTTAGATGGCCGTGACATTGAGTTGATTTGCATTTCCTCACAAAAATCTTCACACTCTTTTGTTCTGGAATTTGACATTAACATCAGCAAACTATTCTTTCATTCAGCTGATTTCTTACAGTTCTGTCACAAACATTGAGTCCTGTTTCTACACATGTTTTCTTTCATTGTGCATTTTCAGTTGTAAAGGCATTTTATTTTTACTTTTCTCTCCTGATTTTTTTAATCCTGTGGTCTACATGTATATATTCTCCTTTTAAAACCTTCAACATAGCTGACTGGGACAAACCAATATCTTTTCACACACTCAGTGTTGGACCTCCATATTTGGGGAGTTTTATAATTATTTTCTGTCTTTGAATTTACTGCTCTTTCACCTACATTTTTAGACTTGTGTTAGTTTTTGTTATAGAAATGGAAACAGTGTGATTCGATGAGATTTCCTTCAACATTAAACAATTTTATACTTTTTTCCCTCCACTTGACATGGAAAACAATATGTCATTGATTCAAATAATCAGATTTAATTTATTTGAGTGATGTTTCATGAAGTTGGAATGTTCAGCTATGGGACAAATTTTGATTTATGTCATATCTGTAATTTGATTATTTCCCACACCGAAAATGTTTGGAAGAAAGCTGGGTGAACATTCTGTACATGTGGTGAGTCAATAATTTTTGCCAGGAGTTGATCCCTCCACCTCTGCCCTTCTCCTAGGTCACTGGAAGTAATGTTGCTGTACATGATCAGACTGACTGAAGTAAATCTTATGATTTCTCACATTGTCACATTAAAAACCAGCTCAAGATTGAAGTTCACTTTCAGCTCATTACCAACAGGTTTGTTCTGCTTTACAGCTGGACTGAGTTGGAACTGAACCTTACTGTGCAGACACCAGCTACAGTGCCCGTTTTGTTTTTTTTGTTTGTTTTTTTATAAATGAATGCTGTTTATAGGGCAGATCAAAAGATGGGATTGAACTAAGATGGTATAAATTGGAAAGCATGTGGGTGTGAGTTTTGGAACGTCATCTCTCAGTATGTGAGGTCTGTGCAACGACTGAAAACCTGCCACATATTTCAATTGGCACACAGTTTGGTTTATAGGGTGAATGTGTAGTGTGTGTTTTCACAACACACAGCAGTACACATTCTCTCTCTCTCTCTCTCTCTCTCTCTCTCTCTCTCTCTCTCTCTCTCTCTCTCTCTCTCTCCCTCCCCCTGCTCAAGTTGTAACTAATTTGCTGACAGAATCTATGACATCCTATTCATTCTGTGCCATCATAGCTCTGTATCTTGTCTTTTTTGTAAAAAAAAGAAAAAACAGGCTCTATTTTTAGATGTTTTGTGAGCATCTTTTGACTTTTTTGCTCATCATTTATTTCGAACAGAAACACCCACCCCAGCAAGCAGAGGTTAACCGGCTAATATATGTCACTGACAAAGTAATAACAATTTAGAGTAAGCTGCTTATTTTTGCCACAACCATAAAAATGCCATAAGAGTTGTTTGGTTCCATGGACCGCTTCCATGCAGAGCCCAATTTGCACACATTTACCTCACTAATTTTTAATAAACTCTTTGAAATGACTGATTATACAGTTAGCGGCTTGCCTTAGCCTAGCCATCCTCTTCACTTGCTGCTCTCTAAAGAGTAATTAGAGTCAACAGCCCAGGAGGGGCAGAAAATAATTAACGTGTGGTTTAAACTTATTTTTGTCCCAAGTGGAAAACAAATTACCCTTAAAACATCTAAAAATAGAGCTGAAGTTGTGAATTTCCAGAGTTAAGTCAAAATGCAGAAACTGGGAAATCTAGTTGTATTAATTATGTTGTGACTTCTATATTTTTCACCTCTTGTAGAAGATGTGACTTTTTAAAGTATGGTTGATTTAAAACAGTCAGTTGGTACTTTCAAAATAATATAAATATGCTTAAATTCTGACTGTTTAAGGAACACAGGACTTCTGTTTGCTTATTTCAAAACTAGCTGTTTTTTGTGAATTTTGTGTGGCCAGTTTGAGGCATCCTAACATAATATTCCCATCACACCGCCGATTGAGGCTGAATGGTGTCAGAATGACACATCCAGCTACAGTCGAGAAGTATTGAGGTGCAGTCTGAAGACAGACAGACATCGAGATGGGACGCACATCTGACAGCAGTCTACGCGCAGTTTGTGCGCCATCTGATCGCAATCTACATATTCTGATGGCATCACAACAGCATTTCAAAGTATCTGATCACGGTTGATTGACCTCTGAGATGGATCGGTCATGGCAAAGCCTACCGGCATGTTGTGCCAGGTATGTCCACCTCCACTGGACCCTGGCCAGTGTTAAGCTTGGCCCACTGCCAGCAAAGTTTAGCAGCAAATGGTGTCCAGTGGCTGACAGCGGTACACACGCGCATGTCCACCCTGCACGTAGTGGCTCATTCAACTATTATGAACACAGACACTGAGCGATCATTTCATCATTTCAGTACCTGTTCTACGCACACACACATGAGGTCAGTAAGTGCTGGGAAGGAGAGGACGAGTGCAGATATGATTGCATGAGTGAGTGAGTGACTGAACCAATGCCGGCTTGGACACATATGGCATGAGTCTGGTCCATACGTTGATGATTGTACTCTGATGTCCAGTACCGGTAGGTCCTGTGCAAAGGGAGGAACACAGCGCTGCCCCCCACTCTGGTCCCGTGTTTGCCATCCAGGCATTTGGACATCCGGCAGTCTTCAGAGTTTTTTATGGCCTTCTGACAGCAGTCTGTGTCAACTGTCTAAAGGTTTTCTAAATACACTTTGGATGCGATCGTGCAGGTGTGGACGAGGAAGTTTGGACGGGATCCTCCCACAGTCTACACACCTATTTCCATCCCAACTGCGACCGGATTATGGCCATTTTTGCCAGGTTGTCTTAGTTCCTGCACATTCTTGCTTTATTTATATGGTATATGTGTGTGTGGCAGTAAAATTCAGAAACATACATGCTTGAGCAGTTTCTTTTTAAATCCACATGCTTTCACTGGCTTTTCTTCGTAAGTCCAGCTCGTGTTCATTTTCGGTGTTCCAGTATGCTTGAATTTTTTCTGCACTGGAGAATCCTTGAAAGGATAAGTGTTGGAAAATTAAATTGTTGGACACACCCAACAGCTTTAGTGTCTTTGAAAGAGACCATTTAACTGTTCAAAAAGGGGATTTGGAGCTCCAGGGATGATATCCGGGTTCCACAGGCTGGAGCCTGTCTCTGTGTCAGCCAGGTAATGGAAAAATCTACATTTCTACCCAGACAGAGATTGTTGGTAGGTTTTTTTTTTTTTTTTTTTAAGTATTACTGAAATGAAAACTGTTTGAAATTGTCTTTTATCAAGATCCAGCCTTTTAATGACTTCATGGACTCAGCCATCAGAAATGTATCTGTATGTAGCGAAAGTGTTAAACTTCTCCATGCGTTCACTGACATTTGTGTCTCTGGGTTCTCAGTCTTTAAGATGGACACCTGGGAATGGTTTTTGGAGTCATGAGGTTGGTGGACAGAGGTGTTTGGTGATACCAGTATTTTTGCAGAAGAAAGGAGGTCCACGTCTTTAGGGTCCTGGAGCTTCCTGTCTTACTGTGTGGTTGTGAGACCTGGACACAAACCATTGACCTAAGATGATGACTGGATGTATTTTGTACTCTGTCTTTTCGGAGGATTGTTTGGTACCCCGTGAATGACTTTGAGTCAAAAGAGTACCCTACTTGCATTATGAGGGAATGTCAGCTATGACATTTTGGCCCAGTGGTGTGTGTGTCTCTGTGCTTGATCCAGCACACGTGTGCCTCAGTGTTCATGGCAACAGTGGCTGGAGAAGCCAAGGAAGTGCCCAAGTTTCACCTACCTGGCTGTCACAGATAGATGGTTACTTTCTAAAGGTGGGGGTGGGTTGTTGCAGTCCGGATCCTGAGGCAGTTCCATGGTGTGGTGGATGTAATGCTCCCAGGCCTCAAATCTCTCTCCTCCTGTCAGGCTTATCTCTGCCTAGAAGCTGACAATCACTGACATTTGTCTCCCTGTCTCACATTTTGTAGGATCACTCAAAAGGTTTTCATCAAGGTGCCACAAATTACGATGGAACGATTAGTATTATTATGTTCTGGTGTTGCTTTGATCTGAATGTAGATGCTGGATACTTTTTATTTACTTTTACATTGTGGGATATGGAATTTTCATCATTTTGTCTCAAAATGTTTTAGCCAGTGTTAGGTCATATTAAAATAAAGTACCCAATACATTTTTTTTTTTTTTTTTTTTTTTTTTTTTTGCCATTGTCCACCTGTCTACCTGAGGCTCTGCGATAGACTGGTGTCCTGTCCAGGTTGTACCCTGCCTCTCACCCTTGACTGGTAGAATTCACTCCAGCACCCTTGATTGAAGTAAGCGGGTATAGAGAATGATTGAATGAATAACATGACAAGATAGTGCGTGTCTATCAGCTGGTCTCCCTGGATGTTTAGAAAAAATAAAAATCAACCATATCAAGAGGGGAAGTTATGACTTTTTTTTGTTGGTCATTTACTGTCTGTTAATTCTGAATATGTATTTTTACATCTGTGCAGTAGCATGCGTGGGGTTATTGTTTTTGGTCCTGCATGTTGGTACATGCATTTTGAGCTTGACGATTGATTGATTTTGTTTGATTTTGAGCATCATTCTGAGAAAAATTGGCACTTCCCACTAATTTGCAAATGCTTCCTTCCTTTTAACCATTAAATGTGTTTAACTGGACGCTGTCAAGGAAACGTAATTTTTTTGACTATTAAAATAACAGCTGTTTAAGGGAGTCATGTATTTGAAGCGCTGCTCACTGATTTCACTATTTGAAGTGGGGTCGTCCCTCCCCGTCCTAGCCAAGGTCCAAGAGGACTGTCATAGCAACCATTGCCCTGCTTTATCCAGCTCGCCACACACATGACACACACAGAGGACAAATGGTAACAGCACAAAACAGTGCCTTGGAAACATCAAGACACACACTTATATCTGTGCCCTACATAGGCTTCTGTGGTTTAGTCCTTACTGTTTGGACACTAAGCAGTTTGCAGACAGAAGGGTACCAGGGTGGTGCAAAGTTGAAAGTATATGCTACAGTCACAGTCAGGGTCATTTGATAAAACAAATTGTAAATGTCCAGAAATTAATTCAAGGGTTTAAATAAAAATGCAACACTAAACTATTACAGCCATTTTATTCATAGCTTCTTCATTTTTAGAGGGCATAAGAAAGGCTGGCATGCAGTTTGATGCAGGATTCTTTTTTTGGTGAAACCATGTCACAAAATGTAACCAAGTCAAGTTCACTGTGGAGGAGGGAGGTGTATCATTGCCAGAGTCTATAGTCAAAGGATGCCTTCAATAATGTATGTAAATCACTGGTGACCCTCAAGAACTGGATGGACAGATAAGGCTTCTCTAGAAAGCCTCTTAAAAAAGCTTGCCTGGTTCTAGAACAAAGTACATTGGAAATAGTATGAGCTTGCACCAGAATGATGGCAAGAGAAGAGTATGGAGCAGGAAATAAATGGCTCGTGAGCCATTGTTTACCGCATCGTCTGTCAACCATGGTGGAGGTAACGTTTTGGCATGTGCTGATAGAAGTAGTGTTATGAGTTCTGAACTGTATAGAGCAATACTATCTACTCAGTTTCAACCAAGACCGGCCAAACTGATATTACAGAGCATCAAAATGCAGATGGACAATGACGCAAAACGTACTGCCAAAGATATAAGAGCTCCTCAAGGCAAATAGATGGAATATTCTTCAGTAGCCAAGTCAGTCAACAGAACATGCTTTCAATGACTGAAGGCAGTAAGACCCCCAAAGAAGCATCAAATGAAGGAGGCTGTAGGAAAGGCCTGACAAACCATCTCAATGGAAGAAAATCAGCATTTGGTGATGTTCTTGACTTTAGGCAGTCATTGACTACAAACAAAATGTAATGCTGTAACTCCCAAATGGTGAATGTGATACATTTGTTAAACCCTTTGAATTGAAGTCAAAACTCTACACTGCAATCACATGTTGATTGTGTCATTTCAACTCCACTGTGGCAAAATTGCAAAAATTGTATCACAATCAAATCAGGGCTGTACAAAAATTCAGCTTTTGAATTAGAGTTGAATTTTGAACCGAGGTAATAAACAGGATGCAGAATTAGAATTAAAATTTGCACAGCTCATTGTCTAAATACTTATGCTTATAACAGGACATAGTTTTTCCAATATCTATAGTACAAAGTATCTGGTTGTGATTTTGTTGAGAGAATGGAATAATTGGATCAGAGATTAAGAAGAGATGACAACATTTACACATTAGTACCACCACAGAGGAGGTAAGCTTTCAGTGGTGTTTTTCCTATTTTTTGTGTGTGTGTTTCTCTTAGCAGGATAACTCAAGAAGTAATGAATGGATTTCAATGAAATTTGTAGAGTAGACAGATAATGTTCCAGGAAATAAGTCCTGGAAAGTGAGGGGTTTGATTTTGAATTTGATCCATAACATGCAATGTTTTTCAGAACATGCACATGTGACATTGGAGGAAGTATGCACTCTCTGAGAGCCTTCTAGTTATAATAGTTTTTCCTTTACCTCCTTCCGGCAGCAGCAGCTGTGAGATGCGCTGGCTGGAAGAAAGAGCAGAACTGGGCAGCAGGTGGAGCTGGTTACAGCTGCAAATGTCTGAGCTGCATGAGAGGATAAAACAGCTGGGAGAGCTCCACCAGTGCATCAGAGCCAACAAGGTGAGTCCAAAAGTCAACTGGAGCCACGTTATGGAAGGGCAGTCATGCAGAGTATTTATGATCATTACTTGAATTGAATTATAGTTCCCCTGCTGTGCAGTCACTGCAGCAGGATAACAGGCTGTGTCAGCGCGGCCTCAGGTCGGTTTGACCGAAAACATAAATTTGAACCGTGTCATCTCTCTGTGTTCATGTGAGTCAGTGTGGCGTGGTGCTGGCAGAGTGCCAGCCTCTGACAGACAGACAGATCCAGCAGACTCTGCTGACAGATGTTGCAGGGTTGTCCTGTGCAGCCTTGGACCAAGACAATGAATACTGCTGTCCTGCACTACTTCTCCAGAACATAGAGAGACAGGTAGGAGGGAATAACAGCTACTTGTATCTGCTGTATGCCAACTGTTTCAAAAGTCTGGAACCAAGACAATTAGTAATTTCCATTTATCAGTCTAGTCCTCGTCCATAGGCCTGCTAATAACAACAGTAACAACAACTGGAATAATAAAATGTATTACTTTCAGTGAGAACATTTCAGTGTCCTCTATTGTTAAAAAAAAATGTCAAAAACCTCTCCATTGAAAGAACATAAAAACAGCATAACAGACAGACTAATTAAACATGCACACCAACAAATATAAATAACGTGGAATATAATCATGTCATAATTACAAGCAATATAAATATGTTTTCAGATTAATTTCATTGCAGTGTTTTTTTTATAATACTGTGTTAGCAAGCAGAAACTAATGGGGTAAATCAATGTTATTATACAAGGCAAAAAGAACTCAAGACCAAACTACTTCTTGTTGTCATTGAACATAAATGGTAAATGGACTGCATTTATATAGCACTTTTCCATCTGCATCAGATGCTCAAAGTGCTTTACACATCAATACCTCACATTCACCCTGATGTCAGGCTGCTGCAGTGCAAGGCACCCACTATACACCGGGAGCAACTAGGGGCTTAAAGATCTTGGCCAAGGCCAAGGTCAGGCTGGGATTTGAATCCTCTGGTCTCAACCCCATTGCTTAACCACTAGACCATCACCTCCCCTAACATCCAAACACATCAAAGCAGAGCTAAGTGTGTGTAAGTTTACCTCGCTAAATGTAAATAAATGTGCAGTAACTGTTGTGCCTCTTATTTAAATGTGTTTTGAGTATTTATTACATATTTATATTTTTATGGTTATTAATATGTATGTGGTCATGGGTATGGGTGAAGTGTGTCTGTGTATTTTACATTTTATTTTTATGCTACAAATTTAATTGCTCCGGAGACGTTTTGTTGTATAGCCTGCAATGGTAATATCTATCGATCGATCTAACATGCTTATACATTTTTAAAACATTGTAGTTTGCTTACATTAGCTTAGCTGTCCTCCTCCTTGTGATTCCGGCTGTCCCACAATGTGATTGGCCACTTAAATTTTCAATCGGCGGTCAGGTAGGGGTCAGTTGAAGAATTACACAGGGGTCAAAATTAAAAGATGCTCCAGTCATATCGAAAACTATACCACATTATTTGCCTGATCACATACATTCCAAAAATGTATAGTTAGGACTATCTGTGACTGAATGGTATGGAGTTATGGGGTAAAAGCCGCAAGAATGGTGACAAAAGTCAGTTTCAGTTTGTACAGGGGTCAAAAGATAAAGTTGCACCAGTTTTGGTAAAAAGTGGTGCAAATTATTGGTTGAGCTAATAGGATTAATAAATGGAATAGTTTTGACTGTGTTGAATGGTTGGCATCCAAAGTAAAGGTTAAACAAGATCAACGTCCATTGGATTCTATGACATGTGACATATGTTACCCCGTAACATGAAACAAAGCATGACACACCTGACTGCCAATTGAAAATTCAAGTGGCCAGTCATTTTTTTTCAAAAGGGGAATGTCTAAGGAGTATTTGTGCCACATTTGATGCTTGTATCACCATTTGAAGGATTCCTCTGTAAATATTCTCTTATCTGCTGCACTATTCAACTTCATCAAATTGAAACAAGGTTTTTGAGAAACTGAATCTGAAAATGTACATTCTAGCCCAAGTTTTCACTGAAGTCAGAATTAGGGATGAATTTTCTTTTTGTCTGTTGCCATGGTAACACTTCATTTTCTGCTAAAATGTTCCATTAAAGCTTGTAGACGTATGTGTCTTATAGCATGACACCAGTGCTGGATATATGGTGTGAAGGACATTTAAGCATGTACAGTAGTGTTCAGAATAATAGTAGTGTTATGTGACTGAAAAGATTAATCCAGGTTTTTAGTATATTTCTTATTGTTACATGGGAAACAAGGTACCAGTAGATTCAGTAGATTCTCACAAATCCAACAAGACCAAGCATTCATGATATGCACACTCTTAAGGCTATGAAATTGGGCTATTAGTAAAAAAAAAAGTAGAAAAGGGGATGTTCACAATAATAGTAGCATCTGCTGTTGACGCTACAAACTCAAAACTGTTATGTTCAAACTGCTTTTTTAGCAATCCTGTGAATCACTAAACTAGTATTTAGTTGTATAACTACAGTTTTTCATAATTTCTTCACATCTGCAAGGCATTAATTTTGTTGGTTTGGAACCAAGATTTTGCTGGTTTACTACTGTGCTTGGGGTCATTGTCTTGTTGAAACACCCATTTCAAGGGCATGTCCTCTTCAGCATAAGGGAACATGACCTCTTCAAGTATTTTGACATATCCAAACTGATCCATAATACCTGGTATGCAATATATAGGGCCAACACCATAGTAGGAGAAACATGCCCATATCATGATGCTTGCACCATCATGCTTCACTGTCTTCACTGTGAACTGTGGCTTGAATTCAGAGTTTGGGGGTCATCTCACAAACTGTCTGCGGCCCTTGGACCCAAAAAGAACAATTTTACTCTCATCTGTCCACAAAATATTCCTCCATTTCTCTTTAGGCCAGTTGATGTGTTCTTTGGAAAATTGTAACCTCTTCTGCACATGTCTTTTATTTAACAGAGGGACTTTGTGGGGGATTCTTGCAAATAAATTAGCTTCACGCAGGCGTCTTCTAACTGTCACAGCACGTACAGGTAACTCCAGACTGTCTTTGATCATCCTGGAGCTGATCAGTGGGTGAGCCTTTGCCATTCTGGTTATTCTTCTATCCATTTTTATGGTTGTTTTCTGTTTTCTTACACCCATCTCTGGGGTTTGTTTTGTCCATTTTAAAGCATTGGAGATCATTGTAGATGAACAGCCTATAATTTTTTGCACCTGTGTATAAGTTTTCCCCTCTCCAGTCAACTTTTTAATCAAACTACGCTGTTCTTCTGAACAATGTCTTGAATGTCCCATTTTCCTCAGGCTTTCAAAGAGAAAAGCATGTTCAACAGGTGCTGGCTTCATCCTTAAATAGGGGACACCTGATTCACACCTGTTTGTTCCACAAAATTGACAAACTCATTGACTGAATGCCACACTACTATTATTGTGAACACCCCCTTTTCTACTTTTTTTTTACTAATAGCCCAGTTTCATAGCCTTAAGAGTGTGCATATCATGAATGCTTGGTCTTGTTGGATTTGTGAGAATCTACTGAATCTACTGGTACCTTGTTTCCCATGTAACAATAACAAATATACGCAAAACCTGGATTAATCTTTTTAGTCGCATAGCACTACTGTTATTCTGAACACTACTGTATGGATGGAATACAGTGTGCTATGCAGATCTTTCAGTTCATTTTAAAATGCCATTCCACATGTAATATCTTGTTACCTGCTCATGTTTATCAGTCTGATCGGCCTACAGATTACAGTACGTCTTCTTTGCAGAGTGCTGAGCTGAACTACATAGTCAACAGTCTGAAGTCTCCTCTCAGCTTTTCACCGCTCTCCAAACAAAAACAAACCCAGAAAGGCAAAAGACGCTTCACAAGGTAGAGCACAAACATCCTTTTTCATTTGGTACAACTGTTTATACCTCTTTGAGAAATTGTGCGAGACTTCATGAGCGCACAGTGTATGCAAATGAGGTAATATGCATAGAAACAATCAGACTGTACAACACTAGTACTTGATTTAAACAATACTATATTTGAGTTTTGTAGCTCACATTTTCTCAGGCTTGCAGTGGTTTAATCACATCTCCACAGCAAGCCTAAATGAGCAATATGTAGTGCAGCTGACATACCCGTGGAAGAGATGGAATCTTAAAATATGAGACAAGACAGTCCATCTCAGATCCCTCTCTGGGGGAAAGAGATAACATTGAAATACAAAGAATGTAAACGAGTGGCCACAGAAAACTTAGCTGAAAGTGTCTGGAAAGGTTGAGGTTTTTTTTTTGAGTTATTTAGTTTATATCATGATATAGACTAAATAACTTGAAATTGAATTGAAAATGTGTATAAAAAAACAAACAAAAAAGCAACAAAAAAACTGGACACTACACCATCGTCTCCCGCAGACGGACGGATGCCAGGAGGATAGCTCCAATTCACAACAAAGCTACTTCAAGGTGCTTCACACAAGTAAGATTGAACCTTACCAACCCCTAGAGCAAACCAGGGGTGAAAAATGTCCAGTTTTTGGTGGATTTCCGCTTTTTTTCCATCAGGCATCTTGTTGAGCAGCAAGGGGCCCTTGAAGCAAAGCTTGGTTTTTATTTCGCATTTTCTTTATTTTTTCCCTAGTAAAGCCTAAAGAGCATATGTCTGTGAGTAATACTTACCTTTTTATGTTAAACTGACCTATTGTGGTCTTTTTAAACAGTTGATAGTTGTATTTTATAACGTGAAAACGGGAGCGATGCTAACGCGTTAGTGTGTCTATGGCATTTTCATTGTTAAAGTTAACATTAGAGGTGGGCGGATCAATCCTAATATCGATAATATTGATACCAATGCTGGTATTGATATTGAACGATCCTCGTGTAAAAAGATCGATACTCAAGCTTTTTTCTCTCCCGCACGCACTGACTGCTGCGCACGCAGATTCATCAAAATCTACTCTCTGTCTGTAAGAGCAGCGCTGCTGTGTCACACAACAGCAGCACACCCTTGTATTGTGGTTTGTCAGCCCTCTACCTCAGGAGATTTTGTTTTAAGTTGTGTTGAGTGATATTTTTTTAAATAAAAATGTTGATTGTGATAATAAAGTATTTTGTTGTCACGTACAATGTTTGGCGAAATTCTGTTCTAGGTCTTTTGGATCCTTTGCATCTATGAAGCTTAAATATGAAAAAGTATTAGTATCGTTATTAATATCAGCGATACTGGGCCTGTATTTACTTGGTATCGGATCAATACCAAAATTCCCGGTATCGCCCACCTCTAGTTAACATTAAGCTGTTGCCTGTCCGCACGTTTGTATTTGTGTTCAGTATAATAATAATGACTCAGAGTTTGTTGACGTAAAAGAGTCAAATGCATTACAAATTGTAATTTTTTTAATTTATTTTTATTTATATATTGTAGTTTCACAGTGATCCTCACAGTAAACATCTTAAACTTATTTGGTGACTCCTGGATGTTTACTGTTTAACTAATTATTTGAAGATTTATTTTGAACATAAGAAAAGAAATAAGTGTGGAGTGATTTGTGATCTAGAACATGTATTACTTTTTTAACACTGAAATGCTTTTTGATAATTTGTTTTTTATATATTTGATGTGTTGCACTTGCTCATTCGTTCTGCAGTTCCCAAATAGCATTAGTTTTGTTTTATTTATGGTTGAACAGAAATGATGTCATATGCGTCATATTTTACCCCTTCAGTGCCCGCCCTCAAACAAGACTGCACTGCCAAATTCATCAGTATTAAGCTGATGAATTATACCTTAGGCCAGGGGTGGGCAATCATGTGCCATAAAGGGCTGAGACATTGCAGGTTTTCCTTGCTACCACTCACCTTCCCAGGTGATTTCATTAATGTTCAGGTGTCTCAGCAGGTGATTTCATTGATGATCAGGTGTTTATGTGCAGGGGAGAAGCTCATCAGCAATCCACCAGGTGAGGTGATTGGTTGCAAGGAAAACCTGCAGTGTCTCAGCCCTCGTTGCCCACCCCTGCCTTAGGCGTACTTTTTTCTGGCCGACTGATTCTGTTATTTTTCCTCTCTGTCGGAGGTGCGGATAATGTCACAATGTCATAGGCTGGATTTGATGACTGCTTAATTTCTAGAACGGACGCGGAATGGACTCTACCGCAGGAACAGGCCCAGTGAATGGCATGAGCACTGTTGGATGACTCCTGTTGACTGGATGCCTCCATGGACTTCTCATCAAGTGCATCTTGTTTTGTTGTGCTATGTTCTGTTTTGTAAAACTTTGCAAAATCTTGTAACTATTAGAATGGCATAAGCAGTGGGTCACACCCCTTTGAGTCTGGTCTGCTTGAGATTTCTTCCTCAGTATCATCAGAGGGAGTTTTTCTTTACCACTGTTGCCTGTGTGCTTGCTCATCAGACCACAGCACACTTTCCACTTTGCGTCTGTCCATTTCAGAAGAGCTTGGGCCCAGAGAAGGCGGTAGCGTTTCTAGATGTTGTTGATGTATGGCTTTCGCTTTGCATGCTAGAGTTGTAACTTGCACTTGTAGATGTAGCGACAAACTGTGTTAACTGACAATGGTTTTCTGAAGTGTTCCTGAGCCCACGCGGTAAGATCCTTTACACAATGATGTCCGTTTTTAATTCACTGCTACCTGAGGGATCAAAGGTCACGGGCATTCAGTGTTGGTTTTCGGCCTTACTGTTTACGTGTAGAAAGTTTAACAGATTCTCTGAATTTTCTGATTATATTATGGAGAGTAGACGATGGAATCCCTAAATTCCTTGCAATTGAACGTTGAGAAATATTGTTCTTAAACTGTTGGACTATTTTTCATGCAGTTGTTTACAAAGTGGTGAACCTCGCCCCATCTTTGCTTGTGAACGGCTGAGCCTTTTGGGGATGCTCCTTTTATGTTCAATCATGATACCTGTTTCCAATTAATCTGTTCACCTGTGGAATGCTCCAAACAGGTGTTCTTTGAGCATTCATAAACTTTCCCAGTCTTTTGTTGCCCCTGTCCCAGCTTTTTTGAAATGTGTTGCAGGCATCCATTTCAAAATGAGCAAATATTTGCACTAAAACAAAAAAGTCTATCTGTCAGTTTGAACATTAAATATCTTGTCTTTGTGGTGTAGTCAATTGAATATAGGTTGAAGAGGATTGCAAACCATTCTGTTTTTATTTACATTTCACACAATGTCCCAACTTTATTGGAATTGGGGTTGTACTTCTGGGGATGAAAACACTGCATTTTCTATGAGTTTTTGGACAAATTACAGGCAAACAAAGTGAAAATGCAAAGAAAACGTGATGATGCGGTGGGAAAGTGGACATGTGTTGTGGTTTGTTTATGACCCGGAGCTCAAGTCTGTCGAGATGGTTTGCGGGTGAGAGAACACAGCTGCTCTGGTTAGCTGTGTAGGCTAACACGGACACGACGTCTCCCATTTACCTCGTCTTCCCTTCTTCACTGGGAAACAGAAAAAAACACTTTTCACGACTGCTTCAGTGATTGCAGCTGAAAACAAAACAGTACAGCATTTTCCCGTGTGAAGTTATGCTGTGTATATATTGTGCAACAGGAGCAGCTGTCCCCATATGTGGTCAAATCCCGCGATATCATGCAGGGTTCAGACAAGACTGCGGTACCCTATTATCAGCTAACCACTGATAATTAATCAGCAGTGATTAGCTGATTTATCATGAAATCCGTTTTGAAGACTATTTGGCTGAAATGTGCTGTCATGGTGTTGTGGAGCACTTCATCCCAGCGTTTTTATTAAAATAAATAAGTAAATAAAAGACACTGTGCTTTCATTTTGTTTCAATGACAACAATAAGCAAAAGTTAAATGGACGGGACCAGTTGCTTCACAGGTATTTGGTGCCACTTGTTGGGAATGTGTTGTGACATGTAAATATCAAGAACCTGAATATAAGACAACCCCATTTGTTCAGATGTACAGCACTGTGCAAAGGTTTTAGGCACATTTAATGTGACATCAAAGCATTAAAAAGTATGAAAACCTGATAAACATTCATAAATAAATTCAGTGTGTGATGAATTTCAACTTTGATGATAATTGATATGACAATTGGGTTCTAGTTACGTGTGATTTTTCAGTATATAAGTCACACCAGAGTATAAGTTGCCTGACCTCAAAACTATTTAAGGATAACACGACTAAAAGTATGAGTAATTGTGTTTTACAGTCATTTTAGTATTGCATGATCATTTGCAACTCTGTCTGTGTGGTATCTACTGGCCAGGACATTTACAAAGAAATTATTATTACTATTATTATGATTCTTGAATAAAATTAGCTCACATACTCATTTTTGTTGGAGTTGATTTCATTTTAACATGCCAATAAGAAAGGGGAGGAACACCAAATGCTACCTTTATTGCAACTCTGGCATGCCTATAAATTCTGTATATTCAAGGGGGCAGCACGGTATCTTAGTGGTTAGCACTGTTGCCTCACAGCAAGAAGGTTATGGGATTGATTCCCACCTGTGGTTTTTCTGTGTGGAGTTTGCATATTCTTCCTATGTTTACGTGGGTTCCCTCCTGGTGCTCCGGCTTCCTCCTACATCCAAAGACTCACAGGTTAGGTGGATTGGAAGCTTTAAATTGTCTATAGGTGTGCATGCGGGTGTGAATGTGTTCGTTTGTCTATATGTGGACCTGTGACAGACTGGCGCCTGTCCAGGGTGTACCCCCCCTCACACCCTGTGGCTACTGGGATAGGATCCAGCCCCCTCGACCCTTAATGGGAGTAAGCAGTTGAGGATGAGTGAGTGAGGGTATATCCAAAGAAAACACTGCCTTGTGTTCATAACAATACTTCAATGGAATTATCACTGTTCCCTTTGTATATTTAATGTTATTCAATACTCATCAACCAACTTTATTGTCCTTAATTAAAACTATTCTAAATGCATGAATTACTGCAGTTGATCAGTTTTTCATAGATTTGGGGTGTCATTTCACCTCTATGCCGATGACAGTCAAATCTATGTGCCCCTAAAGCGTGAGAATGCATTCTGTGCCAATCAACTTTTAGAGTGCATTGAGAGCATTAAAGGCTGGATGTCCATAATCTTTCTACTCTTTAATGAAAAGAAAACTGAAGTTCTTTTGGCCACGCCAAGTAAATCAAGCAGTTGTGGTTCAGTAAACCTTGGACCATTGACATAGTGTATTAAATCTACTGTTTGTAACCTTGGTGTGAAAATGGATGGAGATTTTAAACTTGATAAACAAATCAGTGCTGTTGTGAAGGCAAGTTTCTTTCACTTGAGGCAGCTAGCTAAGATAAAGCCCTCACTTTCAAGGCATCACTTGGAGATCTTAATCCATGCTTTTGTCATGACTTGGCTGGACTATTATAATGCGTTGTACGTTGGTATCAGCCAGGCCTTGCTTGCAAGGCTGCAGCTGGTTCAGAACGCTGTAGCCCGTCTTTTAACTGGATCCCGGAAGCATGACCACATTTCACCCATTCTTTCTAACCTTCACTGGCTGCCAGTTCAATATCGTATTGATTTTAAAATTTTATTGTTTGTTTTTAAATGTCTCAATGATCTTGCCCCACGTTATCTGTCTGACCTGCTTGTGTCTTATTCCCCATCACGTTCTCTTAGGTCATGAGATCAATCTCTGCTTGTAGTTCCTCAGACCAAGCTCAAACTTAGAGGTGATAGAGCTTTTTCTGTTGTTGGTCCCAGATTGTGGAATAACCTGCCTCACGGTATCAGGCAGGCGGATTCACTTCTAGTCTTTAAATTTCGCCTTAAAACATATTTGTTTTCTTTGGCTTTTGACTAGAGAGTTGATGATTTTACTGTTGTAAAGACTTATATTGTTGCCACTGTTGTCTACCATGTATCTATTTTATCTATTTATGTCTTTGTTGTACAGCACTTTGGTCAAACTTGTTTTTAAATGTGCTCTACAAATAAATTGGATTGGATTTGAAATAATCATTTTCCTCACACTGTTAGAGTTGTAGTAACTTATATGTATCACAAAGCAGTAACCAGACCACTGACTTCCAAACCATCTGTCCCTAATTTTTCTGACACTTATTCATGGATGGAGCCACAATGGCAGCCCAGTTAGTCCTCTCCCAGCCACATCTTCCAGCTCCTCCTCGGTGATTCCAAGACATACTTCGAGAAAATGTATGTAATCTTTACAGCATGTTTCCGAAACATCACACAGCTACCTGTGTGGACATGTACGCCTGCGTGCCAGAAAGAGAAAGCCTCTGGCTGCTTGGATTTGAGTAACTTGCGATAAAGGGCATGAAGGCAGGTTGAGACACATGAAGAGGAGGAAGAGAAAGCAGAGGCAAGAATCAATTATAGATGCAGAGCTAAAAATGTAAGCTGTGATTTGTTGACAGTAATAAAGTATACTTGACACAGGTTGGTTCCAGCTTCCTTCACTTTCCACACTGGTGCTCTGCTCTCCTGTCAAACGTCTGTATATGTAGCTTTTCTTCAAACTGTTTCCTTTTTTCTTTCTCGTGAAATGATTGGCTACATGATGGAAGTGAAACATGACCAAATAATATGCAATGAATCTATTCTATAGAAGTGCTGGCAACAGCAAGAGACTGCAGCGATTGTGTAATGAAAGTTTGAATCCTTTGTCCTTGCTGCCTGGTTTTTACTGTGAGAACTAACTGATCCCAGAGCTGCCGTGGGACCTAACACTCATCTGCTCAAGCATAGGCATGGAATTGTTTCTATTGTTTCTTGGTGTAACTGCACATTCTAATGCAGTTTTCCAATAACAACATACTGTATGGTTTGTGTTTTGCTGTGGAAGAGTTTAAAATAATGACAATCAAAGAATCCAGAGCACAGTTAAAACATTTTTTTAATCTACTTTTATTTCTGACTGCTAGAATCTTCAGCTGTTCTTCTGACCTTGAAGTTGATTTAATAAGGCTTGCATTTATTGAGTTTTATTATATATGTGGATTATGAACCACTATTTGCATTTCTCTTTGGGATCGGGCAAACAGATTTACTATGGAAACCATGTGTCAGTGGAAAAGAACGTTGCAAGGAAAAGTGATCGAAATTTCTCTGGGAATGGGTGGGGTGATGGACGGATAATTGAAACGTTCCAAGACAAAAATGAACAGAAAGCCATTTGCTGGATGGAGTGTTCTGTGCTCAGCATTATCCCTGGAAAAGAGAGCTTGGTCCTTACATGAATTTAATGTAAAATGTGGCTCTGTTTTTATGCATGTACTTACCGTACATAGGTAGACTACGTGTACACTGTACATACACTGTAGTCTCTGTTTTTATGTTGTTGTTTTTTTTTTTTTTCAAAATTTCTTTCTGTAAACACAAGTCCCATTCAGTGATAACTGTCTAAGCACATAACATCACCCCAAAAACAAACAAAACGGAAGCATGTGCAGGTGACGCAAGTCAATGCATTCACCATACCATGGAAGCTCCCCAAATCCTGGATGACAACCATTCAGTTAAACAACTGCTCCATCACCACCTTTTGAAAGTAGCCATCTATCTGCAACAGCCATGTGAAATGCTACCGTTGACCTTCTCCAGCCCCTCGGGTCCTCAATACTGAGGCACCTGCATGCTGGATCATGCACAGACAAACATACCACATGTTCAAGAATGTTGTAGCTGACTCTCCCTCACAGTGGAATTGATATTCCTCAGCTGAGTCTCCCTAGTCACCACTCGTTTGAAAAAAAAAACTTCCAAAATTCCAGGAATACTCAAAGATGCACCAGAGAGACCTAAAAGACATCCAGTCCTCACCTTCGGTCAGTATTTAGTGGCCAATTTTCACAACATATACAGTTGTGCTCATAGGTTTACACACCCTTTTACTATCCATTTACTAAGCCATTTACTATCAAACAACTGTTTACTCTACTCTTATTAAATCATAATGACAACAGAAACTAACCAAATGACCCTGATCAAAACTTTACATACCCCAGTTCTTAATACATTTTATTGCCCCTTTAACATCAATGACAGCTTGGAGTATTTTGTGATAGTGGTGGATGAGGCTCTTTAATTTCTCTAACGGTAAAGCTGCCCATTCGTCTTGGCAAAAAGCCCCCAGTCCCTGTAAATTCCTGGGCTGTCTTGCCTGAACTGCACGTTTGAGATCTCCCAGAGTGGCTTAATGATATTGAGGTCATCCTGCCATCATTTTTGACCAAGTTTCCTGTGCCTTTATAGCTCACACATCCCCAAAACATCAGTGATCCACCAACGTGCTTTACAGTAGGAAGGGTGTACCTTTCATCATTGGCCTTGTTGACTCCTCTCCAAATGGTTGTGGCCAAAAAGATTAATTTTGGTCACATCAGTCCAAATGACTTTGTTGTCTGGGCTGTTTGGTGTATTGTAAGCGGGATACTTGGTGGCATTTGTGTAGTAATGGTTTTCTTCTGGCAACTCCACCATGCAGCCCATTTTTCTTGAAGTGCTTCCTTATTGTGCATGTTGAAACAGCCACACATCTTTTCAGAGAGTCCTGTATTTCAGCTAAGTAATTTGTGGGTTTTTCTTCGCATCCCAAACAATTTTCCTGGCAGTTCTTGCTGAAATTTTTGTTGGTCTACCTCACCATGGTTTGGTTCCAACAGAATCCCTCATTTGTTTGTTTGAAAGTTGCTGATTGGCCTTCTCATTCCCTTGGATATCTTTTTATATCCCTTTCCTGTTTTATGCAGTTCAGTTACCTTCTCCCACAGATCCTTTGACGATTCTTTTGCTTTGCCCATGACTCAGAAACCAGAAACATCAGTGCAGCACTGAATGAACAATGCAAGGGGTCTTTCAGCAACCCAGAAACTCACTGACCATTTATACACACACACTGATTACAAGCAAAGAGTTCACAGGTGAGGATGGGTTAGGGTTAGGTTTTCTGTTGTCATTATGATTTAAAAAGGGTAAAGACAGTTGTTTGACAATAAATGGCTTCATACAACGCTAACCATGAGTGACAAAAACCGTTTTGTGTTATCATTCCTATTCTCTGTAATATGGCCAAAAAGATCTAAAATTTTACCAGGGTATGTAAACTTCTGTAGTAAGACAGAAAGCACCAAGACCCTAAAGACAGTGTCATACAAAAGAATACTAGCACTTGCAGTTCACTGTTTTGTCTTTGCTTTTTTATAAAGTCGTGCCACTTTAAGACACTCCTTTGTTAAACAACCGCCTCTCTTCCTCTTATTCCTGACATTTCTATGTCCTCCAATATTGCCCATGCAGTGGTAAGAGAAGAGACAGGGTTTTTGTATTGGGAAGCTCCAGAAGGTGGCGACGTGATGTGTCATGGGTTTGTGCCCGAACTCGACCTTTGGTCACCTACCACAAGCCCAAATTGTTCACCTTCAGCACCTGCAAACCACAGGTAAGTCACATCTGCTCTTCATATTCCAGCTCTATGCATTTTATGCAACAATGTGCAGTTCATATGTGAAAATCAGGACACATTTTGATATATTTGTTCTCACACAATTAGAATAGGTATGTCTGCACTTTTGTGCATTTCCTAAAAATTGCACATTCGTTCCTGAATAAATGTTTTGTGCATTCATTTGTTGTTACTTTTACTTTAGCTGTCTTTATCTTAATTCCGTTAATGAAACGAGAACTCATAAGAAGTGTCATTCAGTGCTTTTGAGCCATTTGGCTGATGTTAGACCCGTGCTGTCATTCTGGGCATGGTGGGATATATTAGAAATTGAGTAGTCAAAGGAGGATGAAGAGAAGAAGTTATCACAGGAGGTGCTTCAATCACTAACACTTAACCTCGATGACTGCTGCTGCAGGTTTTATGCACAGAGACCTTTCCCTTACCAGCAAACTTCTCACTTTCAAGTTTGCCATTGAAAGAGCAATGCGCTAGTTGGTGGCGCACTTGTTTTCTAAAGGCAATGACCAGTGACAGTGATTGCTTCAGTTTATCTTACGCCCAAGACATGGCCAATTTAAGTCTGGGAGCATGCGCTGGTGCTGCGCCTTGCCGTATCCACGATGCCACTGGGTCCATTGTTTGCGTTATTAATAAATAATGTGCTCCGATTTTAAGCGTTAAATTGCATTGCATGTTTACCTTTGACCATCTGTTCACTGGCCACAATAAGTAATTTGCTCTTGTATTCTTTGTGCCTCAAACAATAACATTAATTGGCCTGTTAGCTTCTGCTCACCAACACAGTGTTTGCATTATGAATATGCGCCAAGTTTTCAAACATTTAATTGCATTGTATGTTTACCTCACCTCTGATTGCCTGTTCAGTGGTGGCAAGTAGCAGTTCTTTCCTACAATAACATTAATTAGCCCATTAGCGTCTGTTCACTAAATAATGTGCTAGGTTTTCAAGTATTTAATTTGAACAGATGCGACTACTACTTCTGTTTGACTGATAGACTGAAAAATACAGTACCCTAGACATATTTAATGCCTGTATGAGAGAGTGAGGAACAATGATAGAGGCCGTATCCGCGTAAAAGAAAAGAGTCCAGATAGAGTTGTAGTGCACCAATGGTCAAGATGGAGAACAGACATGTTATGTAACTGAAAAAATAAAGCAAGTAAAGGGAGTGCAGAAGACTGTGGTGGAAATGAGAATGCTACAATAAATCTATGGAGGTACAATCAGGGCTGTGAAAAATCTATGGATCAGCGGAAGTCCTCAGATTTCGTCATGGGCGTAGTGGTGTTGTACTCTGCCGACGGTCTGTAATCGTGATTGTCACCAAGTTCGGAAAATGGCTATCGCACAGCATTCTTTTTTACAACACTATACAAGTTTTATTTACAACACATAAAGCGGGACTGGTTGGTTGCTACGGCGAGGCTGTCGTTTCTGTGTGGTTCCATGTCTGCTTCTATTCTGGCCCGCTCCTGTTTATGTTCTGTCTTGAGTGTAATTAAAGATGCTGTTCGTAAGCTAAAAGTAGCATGTGGACATCACATACTTATACAACTATCAAGTTTTTAAAAGAAAAATTCGGTGTCACAGAGGGACATCGTACAGAGGGAGGATGGCGAGAAAGACAATGTCAAAAGTTGGATAAGCATAACAGAATCAAGAATCTGTGGAATTGGCACTGGCTTAAATTGAAGGTATGCAATGAATATCTTCATGAACACATCAGATAGATAAAAGAACCGGGAAAAGTGTACGGCATCTTGTACCATCAGTATGTTAAGTCTGGTAAGAATTTTTTTTCCTCACTGGAAAATAGATATTGTGATTTTTTATTAATGCCGACTTTCTTTCATTGGAAAAAATACATTGTGGCTTTTAATGGTTTTACAAGAATTCACACAGGAATATAAGTGACTTTTTACATTTAAAGTATGTTAATGATTTTTACTATGATTTTCAAAATATTCTAGAAGCTTGAGCTGAGGTTTTTGAAATGCTCTAACAGTCTTTTCAGTCTTCATGAATATCGTGTAGGTTAATTGTTCTGACTTAATGCATAATTTGGTTTGCAGTTAAAAGGAAAGTCATTCCAGGTCCTGCTTCCATGTCATGTTCTGTTATTTCAATATTATCATTGACAGTTTAAAGGTTGAATCTAGGATTATTACATCCGCCAAGGACGTAATAAAATCATTGGTGTTTATTTATTTATTTGTCTGTCTGTCTGTCTGTCTGTTAGCAGGATTACGTCAAATCTACTGCATGGATTTTGACAAACCTTTCACCACAGATACACATTAGGCCGTGGAAGAATCCATTAAATTTTGGAGGTGATCCGGATGTGGATTCTGGATCATGTTTCACTTTATATACGCTTTGAAGGATTGTTCTTACTAGAATTACGTCAAAACTGCTGCACTGATTTTGACGAAATTTTCAACACATATACATATTAGGGCAGGAAGACTCCATTAAATTTTGGAGATGATCCGCATCCGGATTCTGGATCACATTTCACTTTATATAGGCTTTGAAGAATTCCGTCAAAACCACTTCACGGATTCTCACCAAATTTTCACCACGGATACATATTAGGCCATGGAAGACACCATTACATTTTGGAGGTGATCTGGATTCTGGATCAAGATTTCACTTTATATAGGCTTTAAAGGATTATGTCAAAACTACTTCACGGGTTCTCTCCAAATTTGCACCACAGATAGATATTACAGCATGAAAGACCACTGAATTTTGGAGGTGATCTGCATCCGGATTGGCAGACATCAGAAATCTCTGATTGTTCTTGTTTAAATATGTGCTTCTTTTGAGATTTTTTTTTTCTTCCAGAAGATGCTGAAAATGTACACAAATTTTGCAGAGTAAAATATACTCTGCCGGGATAACATTTGGTCCCAGTCCAAATACAGATAAATATACTCTAGCACAGTAAAATCAATTCTATCACAGTGTAAAATCAACTCTATCATGCTATGAATGACTCTTGCCAAGACGGTAGAGCTGATTTCACTCTATAATAGAGCGTATTTAATTGTATTTATTATTTATTTATTATTAGATACATTTAGATACATTATTATTAGATACATTCATTCATTATTAGATACAAAATTAATTTGGCTTCACCTCAGCCCCGACTCCCCCTTCAAATTTTCCTCATATTTTACAATTTTCATTTCACAGCCCTGGGCACAATAAAAAATGAGAGCATTACATGTTCAACAAAAGCAGGAGAAATATCTAAGAAAGTGCAGGAAAGGAGGTTGAGGTGATTGTGACACATGAGAAGAAACCAGGAATATGCTGGTAAAAGAGGAATGAGAATGGAGGTAAAAGGGATGATAAAGATGGGAAGAGGGGCTCAGATTCAGACTTCATGGAGATGGTTCATTAGAAACACTCTGTCATATATGTACGAGTAGAAAACCATGAGAAAGAAGCCTCGGTGTTCCTAATTTTACTCTCATTCTAAATGCTTTGACAGGGTATAATCAGTACAATATGGTGCTCTGCAGTGAGTACAGTTACAATTGCTGCACAGATTTTAATTATGTTGCACTGTGTGCAGCATCGCCCAGTGATATCAGTGCAGTTGTCACAATTGTTATCGATGATGCTGAACCCCTGATGGCTCTCAGATAGATACAGAAATACCTCAAGGTACAAGCAGGCATTTATCAGCTTTCTTGCTGGCTGGGGTTCACCAATATCTCCATATTAACCTCAGCATCAGTATCAATTCCTTCTCCTGTGAGCACTCTACTGAAGATAGACACTCCCTCGACTATGTCATTCTTTAGTCTTCAAACAGCACTGGAAGGGCAACAAGAATGTATTTCAATGAGTTTCACAATGTCACAGCATTTACGGCCTTATGTGGACAATCTATAGTCCACGGTATAAGACATAAAGGCCAAGTGGATTTGGGGTGTGTCCAACTCCATTTTGGTGTTTAGTGGAGAAATGTAATGTGAGGCCCTGCAGTAGACTGGCATCCTCTCCAGGGTGTACCCTGCCTCACGCCCAGTGTCTGCTGGGATAAGCTCCCCCGTGACCCTTGAATAGAGTGAGCAAGTATAGAGAATAAATGAATGAATGTAATGTGAGCATAAAATAAGGCACTAGGTACAAAAGAGATGGATTATCCTCTGAAAATATTCATGCATGTGTTTGGGCATAACATCATACGAGGGGAAATTTGGAAGTTTTGAGTGTGACCCAGAAAAAGCAGGGCCTGGTTCTCCATTTTCAACATTGCACCCAGTGAATCACAACTTCGCACATTTCTGAGAAATGTTGGTTTCTCAGAGTGCAAAAGATAGAGAACGCTCAAAACTTCTCAGTTGCTCCTCATATGAAACAATCAGTCAGCTCTCATCCCTGCCAGAGTGCACCATGGACAGGAGCCACCAAAGCTCCCTGAGGTTTACGCAGTAATTTTTCCAGTTGATGGCACAATTACGCTGCTTCCACATGATACCAATGGAGTCGCACTGTGCCCGAACACATCCATGGCACATCCAGGATGCACACTCGTAGACTTGTAGATGTTGGGGGTGGAAACTAAATGACAACTTTGTGCCTTGTGCTGCTTTCTGCCTGGATCTTTAGACTTTGAGCTGAACTGAACACTCATATCAGTCAACAACAATGGGTCATTTTGCCAGAAAAAAAATGTTTTGATAATTTATTAGTTCACTGTATTTTCTGGATTGGGTGTCACACATATTTGTTAAAAATACATCATGAAGAGCATTTATTTTTCAAATGAGATGCTACTTCTTCATGCAGTAACAAGTAAAACTAATTGAATCAGCACATTATTTATTGATAATGCAAATACCATGATAGTGAGCAGAAGCTAATGGGCTAATTAATGTTGTTGTAGTAGGCACATTTTAGTTCAGCCCAATCTCACGTTTTTTTTTTTTTTGTTGTTGTTGTTGTTTTTGTGCTCCTGACATGAAATGATTCAAAATTTCGTGACAGGGTTTTTTTTTAACTCACTAACCATACCCCCCCCCCCGCGCTTCACTTTTAATTTCGTGCAGCCATCATGGAATGAATTATGAATTCGTGCTGCCGTGCTTTTCGTCACAATATCACAAACCAATAGATTAATGTCTATTTCATGCTGCTGAATCATGACTTGCCGTGAGACCAGGTTGTTTTAGTTAGCCTTACCTTAGCATCTTCCTTGTTATCCTCTGGTTCTCCCACAGAGTATAAACAAATGCCATATGAAGGTTATACCCCATCTTTATTCAAGTGCATGATTTTTCAGTTTGACAACAAGATTTATTAATTTCACTTGCTCTCCAATAACCAGAACTTCCTGCTCAGTCAGATCTTCTTGTTTTACGATAGTTGGCATCCAGTTTAATGGTGCATCAATGTCACCTTCTGCTCTGGAGTGTGAATCAGACAGCACCTCATTTAGATGAGTATACAGGGGCAGCCCATTATATGTGTAGATGGTGCCATCTTGTGGTCGTAGAGGATAACACTGTGTTTTTGTCATATAAGTCAGGGGTGGCCAAGTTCGGTCCTCGAGAGCCACATTCCTGACACTCTTAGTTGTCTCCCTGCTCCAACACACCTGAATCCAATGAAAGACTCATTAAAAGTCTGCTAATGAGTCTTTCACTGGATTCAGGTGTGTTGGAGCAGGGAGACAACTAAGAGTGTCAGAAATGTGGCTCTCGAGGACCGAACTTGGCCACCCCTGATATAAGTCATTTCGAAATACAAGTCACAGGACCAGCCAAACAAGTTAAAAAAAAGTATGATTTGTTGTCTGAAATATTTGTTCATTTAAGCCAAACTTCTTCTTTGTCTTCTTTTTTTTGATGCACTTACACAGCATGGTTAATCATTAAATATAGCTCAGAAATACTTTTATGCTTCCTCTGTCCCATTTAGGATTCAAAGAAATACACTTTTATCAATTCCTGTTCTTGGGATCCCACGGCCCTGCACTGTGATCCAGATAGCTGCTTCACTCGTACTCTGTCTTCCAGCTTCAGCCCTCAGCCTGTGTTGTCTCGTTCTGTTGGTAGGAGAAACTGAACATACATTAAATACATCAATAGGGGCAAGGAGTTTCATTGTAATCTGAAACATGGGTGTCTGGTTTTACAGATGTCAGGAGGCTTGAGTAAATTAACCAAAGTTTCTTTCAGTTCTTGTACATGGTTCACCCTGAAAACTGATTTGTGACTTTGAACGCATACACTACAGTAATGTTCTGCCCTCTTCCTCGAGACACTCCTCTGTCCTGTCACATACAGCATACTCTGTTCAGAAATGAATGGACCCAAAGGTCTTCTTTCAGCAGTGCTCAGTTGTCCAGTTCAGAACACAACAGCTCAACAACATTGCACAGCAGTAAGAGCCGTCCATCTGATAGCATTGTTTACATCTTTGGCCTTCTTCTCAATACTTCTCACCCATTCTTTTTCACAAAATGTATTAAAGCATCAGTCAATCCTTAGAATGGCAAATTGGTCAAGGCAAGCCCATTGTGTGGTGCATAAAGTGACCCCTTAATACTGGTCTTCACAGAGTAAAATGGCCCTGTAGAACCTGTGTCCATATCCAGATGTGCATATGTTGATTTTGAATAATAGGCATCTGGGTCTTGTTTCCCAAAAGCATCTTAAAGATAAGAAGATCACAGCACAGTATGCAGTGTAGTTGCCCCATGTTCCCACCAAAGGGTCATGAGATTAATTCTAGGTTACACTGAACCTCAAAGTCCACTCAAATGTGGGCTTCAGGCACGAGAACAGTCCAAGCCAATGTATTATTAGTATGAGAGCTATTCCAGTCCTCCCACCTATTATTGTACAGTACATTAATACCATGTACCACCCAAAGACCTATGTCAACTCCAAAGAACTTGTCAGCCTTGGATTGTTCTATCATCAGTTACACAGGTTCATGTTGGAGCGGAAAGATTTTCTTAAATTGTAGACTTTATATTTTATATTTTATATTTCAACCTATTACTCCTTCACAGTTGTCATTCCAGGGACATATCTACTTAGTTGGTGTGTCTGCTTCCACTATTACAGGTCCCAAATATGAGACTCCTTCAAGGCATTATAAAAATAAAGTGGTGGGTTTGCCACACATGTACTTACCAGGGTCTACAAAGAACCAACACAGGACAGCCTTTAAGAGGAAACGAAAGAGAAATACCAGCAGCACAATAACTGAAGGTAAGTCTGTATGTAAATTATTATTTGTCTTTTAGCTAGCCCCATTTTTGTTCAAGGTCACCACAGAGGATCCAGCATAAACCCACATTCAGATCTGGCAAACGTTTTATGTCAGATGTGCTTCCTGATGTACCGGCAGTCTTACCTGGAAAAACACACACAGCCCTGGTCTTCCTAAGAGGTCTCCCTTCTAACTACTATACAGGGCGTGTGCTGCTGAGATCTGATGGGGTCAGGTGTACAGATCGCAATATACTTTCATTATATAATGTTACAGCTATGTCAGATTTGATACCTCTGACAGTAGAATAAAATTGGATATGGATTTGGATAAACGGATGGATCTTGAATTTGAGTTGTGATCCGGATTGCTTTGATCATGTACTCAGAATTGATGATAACTGGATCAAACATTAGGATCTGTCCCTTGAGCCCAATATCTCTGATTGTTATGGATCAAAAGAAACAGACAACAGCAACTAAAGCATGTGATGAGGCTGAAAGATCAGCCATCAGGATCACAGCTTACTGATCAGGATCAGAGATTAGGATCAAAGTTCAGCTGTCAGGTTTTCTGGTAAAGATCAAAGATGAGTTTTTAAGATTGAAAGTCAGGATCAAAGATCAATGATAAAAGATGAGTTTTCCAGAATAAATATCAGACTTACAATCAGATCAGCTCTCTGGAAGGATCAGCATGTAAGAATCTTAGAAAAGACGGCAGTATGAATCATTCTCTCATAGTGAACAAAAACAAAATGTTTACAGGCGGAAAGAGAGGATCTTTGGACTTGGGTGGATGTATACAGTATTGGATTAACAAGAGTCTTCCATCATTTTATAGTTTGGAACAAACTCCATTATTGAATATTTTAATATATTCACATCACACCTATTTTTGATTGCTGCTTGAATACAGTGACTGTTTGGAATGTTTAATTAAATTGTTTATGTACAGTTTTCAGCATCATACTGTAATTGCTATCTGTAGAGTCACTGTTTTATTTAGAAAATGACAGTGAAGTACATCACCTCCCAAAATAATAAAACCTCGCTTTTTTATATATGAAACTCGCATGTAATTGTGTGTCTCCTCCCACATGCATGTTGTCATGTAAATTAGGAACATGTGTAAAACATTCCAGTAGCAGGAATAGCACCAACTTTTCTTCGCATTGGTTACGCTGCTTTTTGCATCTCCATGAAAATAGGACTGTTGGTGTTGGAACAGAGAACAAATAAAGAGAAGCGTGTACCTCCTGAAAGCTGATTCAGAGCTCTGAATGGAGTGTGTTGTGGACAGCAGGATGTGTTAAACTAAATTAAAAGCTTCTGTGTGTATGTAATGTCCAGAGGAAGAGGAGGCTGATATTTTACACCAACTGTATAACCCGGTAAGAAGTTCACATGATGTGCTGGAGAAAAGTGACACAGAATCCTCCCAGGTACAAAACACACACACACACACACACACACACACACACACACACACACACACACACACACACACACACACACACACACACACACACACACACTCACTAATGTATGAAATAATTGAACATTTTTGGTAAACACATTATTGAAATGCTGCTGCAATTTCCTTATTTGTGATACTTTTCTCATTTATTGTCATCAAGATAACAGAAACAGTTATGCAATTAATTATTGAGCTGATTAGCCATTACCATTACTACTCAAAATAATTATAATACTAGTAACAGCAGCAGCAATAATAATTTATTTGTATAGAAGTTTTCAACTTGATTGTCACTATGTACTTTACAACATCCACATAATATTAAACATATACCACACACATAAAGATAAAAGTCATTATAAACAGATCACAAGTATGTATAGTAGAGGTAAAATGTTAAAATAAATAGAGGTATGTACTTACAAGTCCACCAAAACAAGATAAAATTAATACGGGTACATCTAACAGTATCTGTTAATACCACTGACATCCTGGCACAAGAATAATCAGTTGTTCATTGTAGACAGAAAAATTATTGTTTTTTACAATTTAAATATTTACAATTTACAGTTGATTTACATATTTATAAATTTGCCAAAGGAATTTTTTAAGTGGTTCAAACTTGTACATTTTTTTGGATTTGTTGCTTTTCTCTGTTTTTATTTTTTCCTCATCATTTCCAGCAAATGAGGATGGACATTATGTGATGTCCCGATTTGTGTACAATATAGCTTAAAATATAAGATACAGATTTTGATTACTTTTTGTGGAAATGTAGCACTTAGAGCACAGAAAGACGTTTTTTTTTCTTACAGAACGTGTTTGAAATTTGTGATTGGTTGACAGTAGCATGCACTCTGGGTGCCATTGTAGTTCTGAATGGACTAATTTGGCTTATGGACAGTTTTATTTGAACACAATTGTTAAATTGAAGGTTCTTCTGCTTTTTTGACATTTTACAGACCAAACGATTACTCAGTGAAATTATAAATGGAAAAAATTGCCACAAAATAAATAATTTAAAACAGCTTTAAAAAATGCTCATGGGTTGCGCCCTCAGTCGTCAGCATGTTAGGTTTGTCTGTATCTCATCTCTAAGTCTATAAATGAATGCAGTTCCATGTTGCCTCCATTTGACTTCACTTACAAAACATTCCTGTTTTGTGTCAGGTTGTTGTTCACAGCTTCCAGGATGAGTGCGACTACAAAATCAACACCATGGTTCCTGAGTCACAGACTAAAGTGGACAAGCTGCACCACAAAGACATCCCTACACCCAGGTGTGGAACATAACTGGCTTTTCAGACCTGCTTGGAATCCTTCTGGTCCTTAATTCATAAGTTAATAAAATTAACTGTTGAAAGTCTGACCATGCGCATATGCTGTTTATGAGTTTATTTTTAACAGGGTTATGGGGAAAACTACTGAGTCTGTTTTCATAAAAATTAGCAGAGAGGTTAGGGGGTTCATGCTGCGAGTACGCCACCTCATATGCGTTTCTTATAAGGTGTTGTCACACTATGATGGAGTGAGTAAATTGATTAGCAACAGATTCTCTCAAAAATTCTTGAAAGGGTAGTTGTAAAACAGCTAACTGATCATCTGCAGAGGAATGGTCTATTTGAAGAGTTTCAGTCAGGTTTTAGAATTCATCATAGTACAGAAACAGCATTAGTGAAGGTTACAAATGATCTTCTTATGGCCTCGGACAGTGGACTCATCTCTGTGCTTGTTCTGTTAGACCTCAGTGCTGCTTTTGATACTGTTGACCATAAAATTTTATTACAGAGATTAGAGCATGCCATAGGTATTAAAGGCACTGCGCTGCAGTGGTTTGAATCATATTTGTCTAATAGATTACAATTTGTTCATGTAAATGGGGAATCTTCTTCACAGACTAAAGTTAATTATGGAGTTCCACAAGGTTCTGTGCTAGGACCAATTTTATTCACTTTATACATGCTTCCCTTAGGCAGTATTATTAGACGGTATTGCTTAAATTTTCATTGTTACGCAGATGATACCCAGCTTTATCTATCCATGAAGCCAGAGGACACACACCAATTAGCTAAACTGCAGGATTGTCTTACAGACATAAAGACATGGATGACCTCTAATTTCCTGCTTTTAAACTCAGATAAAACTGAAGTTATTGTACTTGGCCCCACAAATCTTAGAAACATGGTGTCTAACCAGATCCTTACTCTGGATGGCATTACCCTGACCTCTAGTAATACTGTGAGAAATCTTGGAGTCATTTTTGATCAGGATATGTCATTCAAAGCGCATATTAAACAAATATGTAGGACTGCTTTTTTGCATTTACGCAATATCTCTAAAATCAGAAAGGTCTTGTCTCAGAGTGATGCTGAAAAACTAATTCATGCATTTATTTCCTCTAGGCTGGACTATTGTAATTCATTATTATCAGGTTGTCCTAAAAGTTCCCTAAAAAGCCTTCAGTTAATTCAAAATGCTGCAGCTAGAGTACTGACGGGGACTAGAAGGAGAGCGCATATCTCATCCATATTGGCCTCTCTTCATTGGCTTCCTGTTAATTCTAGAATAGAATTTAAAATTCTTCTTCTTACTTATAAGGTTTTGAATAATCAGGTCCCATCTTATCTTAGGGACCTCGTAGTACCATATCACCCCAATAGAGCGCTTCGCTCTCAGACTGCAGGCTTACTTGTAGTTCCTAGGGTTTGTAAGAGTAGAATGCGAGGCAGAGCCTTCAGCTTTCAGGCTCCTCTCCTGTGGAACCAGCTCCCAATTCAGATCAGGGAGACAGACACCCTCTCTAGTTTTAAGATTAGGCTTAAAACTTTCCTTTTTGCTAAAGCTTATAATTAGGGCTGGATCAGGTGACCCTGAACCATCCCTTAGTTATGCTGCTATAGACGTAGACTGCTGGGGGGTTCCCATGATGCACTGTTTCTTTCTCTTTTTGCTCTGTATGCACCACTCTGCATTTAATCATTAGTGATCGATCTCTGCTCCCCTCCACAGCATGTCTTTTTCCTGGTTCTCTCCCTCAGCCCCAACCAGTCCCAGCAGAAGACTGCCCCTCCCTGAGCCTGGTTCTGCTGGAGGTTTCTTCCTGTTAAAAGGGAGTTTTTCCTTCCCACTGTAGCCAAGTGCTTGCTCACAGGGGGTCGTTTTGACCGTTGGGGTTTTACATAATTATTGTATGGCCTTGCGTTATAATATAAAGCGCCTTGGGGCAACTGTTTGTTGTGATTTGGCGCTATATAAAAAAATTGATTGATTGATTGATTGATTGATTAAAATCATTTGTCTGGTGACAAAAATCACTTAATCCATTGATGGATGGATAAGTATAGGATATGTAACGGATAAAATGGACAATGAGCAGACAACCACCAAATGGGTAGTGACTTTACCAACAGATGCAAACAGATGATGAAAGGATGAAACGTCTACTGGCAACTTAACGGAGAAAAGGTACAACAAACGTATAAGCGCAGTACATGTGATGGACACAGAACGGCCTATAAATACAACAGAGTGTATGCCACACATGCACCATTCCTACGCTTCTCAACAAGTCACGTCTCCAGTTTCTCTTTCAGAAGGAGGGGAGGGGTAGCAAAAGACCCCGGCCACCTGTGTGAGGAGGGCTGCCCCTCCTCTGCCTCCTCTTCTGAGTACCAGTGAGCTTGACCAGGACCTGGCAGCAGATGAGCCAGCAGCCATCCAGGGGCCTTTCCAGAGGTGGGACGAAGTCACTGTCAAGTCATTCTCAAGTCATCAATCTGCAAGTCCCAAGTCAAGTCTCAAGTCAGCTTTCAAACAATTGGTGGTCATTATGACTTGAGACTTGACTTGGGACTTGCTGATTCATGACTTGAGAGTGACTTGATGGTAACTTCGTCCCACCACTGGGCCCTTCTCCCTCTTCCCACTATGATGGAGCCCAGTCAACAGACCAGTCAGAAAGCCAAACAAACAAGTCATGGTACTCGTGTAATAAGAACACATGAGTACCATAGATGTAACATACGGGACAAAACACATAAGGAACAGAAAACAAATGTACAACCACCAGTGACGTTCTCCATCCACTGAGCGGTCACAAAACTTTCAGTTGATAGGGAACGTATTTAATGAATGAGATAAGGACTTGTACATATCAAAATTTCATATGGATTACTCACATGATTCCTCAAGCCGTCACAGAGTGACAGTCACTTCAATAACTGCTCATTAAAAACAAACGGAAGCCTGATCTTGATGATCTATGGTGAGGGTCCAACTCACTTTTGCTGTTTAGAGTACATGTAGTCCGAGTTGAGGATAGGGCACAGGTTGCAAGGAGATTGAATTTGTTTGCTTAATTAATCAGTTGCATGTTTTGGGCTTAACATGAAAGAAGCAAGTCTCTTTCATCTGTTATTCCCTTTGGGAGTCAGAGTGTACCAGCTTCCTTAGAAAGCTGTTGAGCACACTGTCAGTTATTGTTGTCATTTGACTTTCAAATATGTTTTGCTTGCAGTTGGCGGGTCGTCAACACAAAGTATCTGATGAAGATGGAGGCCGAGGACGAGGGGCAGGTATTCTCTCATCCTTTTGGATGCCGCATGTTGATTTGTGAAGAGATTTTCATTTTCCACATGTGAGTTTGTTTCAGGTGGAGGTGCTCACTGATGAAGTCTTTGCCCAGAGACACTTGGAATTAGAGCAGAAACTGCAGTGGTGCAGTGGTAGCCGTCATCACAAGAGGTGAACACAAAACAATTTTCAGTATACCAAACTAAAAATGTGTGTAAGAGAGGGGTGGTGAAGTCATAGTGCTTGTATGTGACTCAGTTTGAAAAGCATTAACTTTTAACGATGTCAAAACTCTGAAGGGCGACCAGCATTGCAACAGTGTTCAAGTGGCTTGATAAAGGCACTTTCCCGAGACAGCCATTAAGATCAACTCATGGTTCAAGCAGCCTATACAGGCAAACTAAACCCATAGGAGGCAGGCAAGAATGTCAAACAGGACTAAATGCTGGTCAGCAATGAGGAATCACTAGGAGAAAACTAGTGGTCACAGTGGCTTCTTTATAGTACTGGCACACAAGAACACAAGAAAGGAGCTTAAATAAATGGGGGCAACAATTACTACAATAACAAACAGGAGGGCTCTTAAAGGAAGTGAAGCAAAAAAAGAGACGAGGGAAGGTGATGCCAAAATAACAGAAGCAAAAGGCAATGTCACGTTTCTCAGTTCTTGCCAACAGTCATTTTTCTGAATGTCATATTTGAACAGCAATAACTAACAATCCTCAAATAAATCAGAATACCATATTCTTGATGTTACCCAGGAGGATTGGGGTGTACAGTTCAGCGGTGAAGAGCTCTAGGAAACGGAGTAGTGCTCAGCTGGAAACCCATCATCAGCTGGTCTCAGAGGAGTATCTGGTAAGATCAAACACAAAACAGCTGAAACCCCAAACCTACAAAATACATTTATCAGGGTCTGGAAAAACTGTGCTACAGGACGCTAATCCTTCTGGGCCTCACACACATACACAGGCATTTCCTGAACACTGATGCATTAAGATCTTTTATGACACCACCGAGTGGTAACATTGTCTTTAACAGCCATGATTTGCATTTCACAGCTGTCATTGATCCTTAAGAGCCCACACAGATCCTTGACTCTCCTATAATCCATCTGATGATGCCCTGATTACAGCACTCTTTGCTTTGATTGGAGGAGAAATGAGTCGAGATTGTCCTAATCAAACTTCTCTGTTCCACAAACAACCCCGTCTGTGATACTTTGGTGTTCTTATGCGCTCCGGCACCACCACTACAAAACAGTGATTAAAGCTCAGCTCTTGATTTTGTAATCAGGCATCAGACCTGTGCACAGCTATAACAGAGCTTTGAAAACAAAGCCTGAAAAGGGACAGAGAAATACATAGCAATGATTAGTGTTCGCTGCATACGTGTGTTAGTTCAAGAGAAAGTGGGAATTTAAGATTTAAATACAGCAGGCAATTTCAATTTCAATTTATTTTCATTTATATAGCACCAAATCACAACAGAGTTGCCTCAAAGCGCTTCACACAGGTAAGGTCTAACCTTACCAACCCCCAGAGCAACAGTGGTAAGGAAAAACTCCCTCTAAGGAAGAAACCTCAAACAGACCAGACTCAAAGGAGTGACCCTCTGCTTGGGCCATGCTACAAACATAAATTACAGAACAATTCACAGAACAATTCACGGACAAATATACAAGAAATGCTATTGGTGCACAGGACAGGAGGATCGCCAACACGAATACGACTCCCATCTCTGGATGGAGCTGCACCTTAAACAGAGAGAAAAAACAGAATCAGGCATCAGAAGGACAAAAAATACTGTATAATTTGCCAGCATTAAACAACAAGAAAAACAGAGAAGTACTAAGGTGATCGCTGGCCACTAGCCCTAAACGTCACTAAAAGACCCAGAGTTTAGGTAAAGTTGAGGCCGCAGCCTGCTCCAATTACTAATAATTGAGTTAACAGAGTAAAAAGCGTAAAACAAAACTGTACCATTATGCTTGCCATATGAAAGGGAAAATAAGTGCGTCTTAAGGCTGGACTTGAAAATCTCCACAGAATCTGACTGTTTTAGTGATGCAGGGAGATTATTCCACAGAACAGGGGCACGATAAGAGAAAGCTCTGTGACCCGCAGTCTTCTTATTCACCTTAGGGACACAAAGTAGTCCTGCACCCTGAGAACGTAAAGCTCGGGCCGGTACGTAAGGTTTAATTAGGCAGTTAGGTAGGGAGGTGCCAGCCCATGAATAATTTTATAGGTTAGTAGCAGAACCTTAAAATCTGATCTCATTGGGACAGGAAGCCAGTGAAGGGATGCCAAAATGGGTGTAATGCTATTTTATGGGTGTTTGCTATTTTTTTGTGCTGTTTTATTGGAGAAGGGTACCAAACCTGTTGTAAATCATATTATTATATGGCTGCGACAGCACGCGCACTCTGATTGGGTGATTTCCGGTCTGATATAATTGGTCCGGATTGCGTATCATATTTGCGACTTTGTTTACAATTTTCATGGCACAAAATTTAAAAGAAAAAAAAATTAACAAAGAAGTTATAAGCGATGAAGATGACCATTTTCTGAGCAAATTTTATTACACTGGTGAGTTTGAATTGGAGGAATTAACAGCAAACGAGCTGAAAGTGGCCATGCAAAATGAAGGACAACAACATGAAAACACAGCTCCAAACAGATATATAATAAATGAATTATTGACCTCACTTGCTCAGTCTGTACGAGACTATCAGAATCTGTCTTTTTTTTACGGACCGAGTGCAGTGTTGAATCAATCAATCAACATTTATTTATAAAGCGCTTTACAGCACCGACTGGTGTCCAAAGTGCTTAACATTAAAAACACAAATTTACAAAAATAAAACACATATAAAATAAAATTTAAAACAATACATAAAAAAGAACATAAAAATAACAGAACATGTCACCTCCCCACTAAGTGTTAAAAGCCAGTTAAATAAATAAGTCTTTAACTTAGATTTAAAAAGTGCTAGGTCAGGAATAGTACGTAACTCAAGAGGTAGCTCATTCCACAGTCTGGGGCCAGCTACCGCGAAAGCATGATCACCCCAGCGTTTATATCTTGACCTTGGAACATCTAAGTAAAGCTGGCCAGACGCCCTTAATGTCCCACTGTAAGTGCGCAAAGTTAAAATTTCAGACAAGTAGGGAGGTGCAAGGCCATAAATAGCTTTAAAAACAAACATTAAAATTTTAAAATCAATTCTAAAACGAACTGGAAGCCAGTGGAGTGAGTACAGGATGGGTGTAATATGCTCACGTCTAAAAGTGTTTGTTAAAAGACGAGCAGCAGCATTCTGCACCAATTGGAGATGTGCAAGAGACGACTGATTAATGCCTGAATAAAGTGCATTACAATAATCAAGTCTGGAGCTGATGAAAGCATGAATGGCTGTCTCAAGATCACGTCTACTGAGAAAGTGCTTTATTTTAGCCAAAAGGCGAAGTTGGAAAAAACTAGCTTTGACAACAGAATTTATCTGTTGATCGAACCTCAAACAGCTGTCAAATATCTTTCCCAAATTCTTGACAGCTGGTTTTACATAGTTAGCCAAAGCACCAAAATTTGGTGTTACCACATTTGGTATACCGGAGCGCTCAAACACCATGATCTCAGTTTTACCATCATTCAAGTAAAGGACGTTTTGGGACAGCCACTGCTTTACATCATGAATACAATTAAATAATGATGACAAAGCATCACTCCAAAGCAACAATGGAATATTCTATCTTTCACCTCATGAAATATTATCACCATTGAACTCATAAATATTCATTATTTGTATATAGGGATGGGTATTGATAAGGTTTTATCGATATCGATGCCATTATCGATTCTGCTTATCGATCCGATTCCTTATTGATTCCCTTATCGATACCTCATGAATTTTGTACTAAAAGTAGGCTTTACAGATTTTCTATGTATTTCATTGAGTCTTAAAATAAATAAATATGAAATTGGTCACTGTATCCTTGATCTCTGGACATAAATAAAAATAAACAAAATGGTGTTTGAAGTTATTAATTCAGACTGGACTCTATCGTTCTAACTTGACTCGGCAGAGAGCCGCGCAGCGTTTGGAGCTGTGTGAACAGAACGGAGGATGATTCTCGTTTCTTTCTCGCAACAAGTCAGGAGTCCCAGTTAGTAACTTTAATCCGCACAAGTGACTCACGATTGACATATTCAGGGATGAAAGTGGTGAAAAACAAAAAAAGCTGAAACCCAAAATTACCCACCAACACCACCTGCATGAAAATGTTTCAATTCTAGAACCTCTGAAATGCAGTCTGTGACTATTCCAGACGATAAACTGGAGTGAGTGCAGCATCTGTTTAGGTGAGAAAAAAACAACAACTTTCCTTATTCAAATTCATTCCAGTAGTATTCTGCTCTTACTAGGATGCAGCAGTTTTCTAGTTTGGCAGATAGTTCTGGAGGAAATCACTGAAGAAATTAACACATTGAAAATATGGTTTGACTGAACAAACTGTCATTAAACTTAAATAAGACCGGGATGAAATGGAGGTGTAAGAGTCACTAGGTGTTCACAGGAAACACTTATTATTTCTGTATTCATTTATTTATTTATGTTCATTGTTAGTTGCTTTTATATTTTCTGTTGTGTTTCTATTCAGGTTCTTTTTGTCTCTTTCTCTAAAATTGTATACAATAAGCATTAGATTATTAATATATAAACAAAAATAAATTTAAGAAATATTACAGTTTGAAAACAAATGCACCTGAACGTGATGACAGCTGCAACTGCTTAATGCTAACTTTTAACATTGAAAATGCCATAGACACGATAACGCGTTAGCATCGCTCCCATTTTTAAGTTATAAGATACAACTATCAACTGTTTCAGAAGACCATAACAGGTCGGTTTAACATAGAAAAGGTAAATAATACTCACAGACGTATGCTCTTTAGAGTTTTAGGGGAAAATTAAGCAAAAGAAAGAAAGAATAAACGAAGCAATAGATCGAAACATTGCTTCAGTCTGCGAACCACTGTTTTGATTGGTTCAAGGTTCAAAGCAAAGCCGCGCTGCAGAAAAGTTGATTACGTACCCGCTGCAGGGTCTGTAATCATTGTAGAGAAATGATAATTTTACTGACAAACACCCCCCAAAACAACGGCCACTCTGAAGGACCAATAACAGAATCGTTGAGCACAAAGCTTATTGATGTCGGTGGATCGAATCATTTCTTAACGATTCGAAAGGAACCGGTTCTTGATACCAATCCCTATTTGTATATTATATAACGGCTGAGTGGATCCTTGTCATTTGATTGGTGGTTTGTATGTCACATGACATGGATTAATTCATCCCATTTGTGTTGCATTGCATTTGGAGTGCAGCTTGCAAATTTGGTTCCATACGCTTGGTACCATTGCACTCTGCACACGCGCATGCGCGCATGTCCTCGCACACAAAACAAATCCACTGTGCTGTCTGGAGGCTGTTAGCAGGGAGAAAGAAAGAAAAGCTGGACTCATTTTTGACGTGAATTTTTATTTTCGCTGCACTGAGGACGTACACAGTCTTTTTTTGGTAGTACATGCACGCATAAGCGCCGACCAGGCTGCGTGTGTGCGCGCGCGTGGGGGACAACGACTCTCCCAAGACATAATTTGATTGAGCTAACTGACGCTGCTAATAGCCACTGTGCTGTCTGGAGGGTGTTAGCAGGAAGAAAGAAAGAAAAGCTGGACTCATTTCTGATGTGACTTTTTTTTGTTCGCTGCACTGAGGACGTACACAGTCGACCCACCCGGTTGCGTGTGTGTGCACACGGGGGACAACGACATGATGACTTGATTGAACGAACTGACGCTGCTTGTAACATACACACACACACACAAAATCCACTCCACTGTAAGCCGTCTGCATGCATGAAGACCTGTTCACATGAAACGCTGACGTGATTTGCTGCACTGAGGAACTACACAAAGTCGTTTTTTTTTATGGAAGTCCGAAGTCAGTGCACAACATCACTGGACTACACGATACAGTGGCACACCAAAATGTAAGTCCCTTTTCTGTTGTTTATAAAATAATAAAATATCAAATGAGAAGGATCTGTTTTAGCCGTTATACAAAACAACTAATGAATGTTTTCACATTCTTTCAATGGAACGAATATTTAATTTGGTGAAAGCTGGAACATACCATATAACTCGGCTTTGCCTCGTTGAATGGTATGTTCCAGCTTTCACCTCATGAAATATTTGTACCATTGAAGTATATATATATATATATATATATATATATATATATATGTTGATGGCAGAAAAACAGACACATTTGTCGCTATAGAAGAGTCACTGTTATCTACTGCGGCAAACGGTAGACGACGGCACACACAGGCAACAATTGTACTTAATTAAAAGATATACAGTAGTGTTCAGAATAATAGTAGTGCTATGTGACTAAAAAGATTAATCCAGGATTTGAGTATATTTCTTATTGTTACATGGGAAACAAGGTACCAGTAGATTCAGTAGATTCTCACAAATCCAACAAGACCAAGTATTCAAGATATGCACACTCTTAAGGCTATGAAATTGGGCTATTCATAAAAAAAAGTAGAAAAGGTGGTGTTCACAATAATAGTAGTGTGGCATTCAGTCAGTGAGTTCGTCAATTTTGTGGAACAGGTGTGAATCAGGTGTCCCCTATGTAAGGATGAAGCCAGCACCTGTTGAACATGCTTTTCTCTTTGAAGGCCTGAGGAAAATGGGATGTTCAAGACATTGTTCAGAAGAACAGCGTAGTTTGATTAAAAAGTTGATTGGAGAGGGGAAAACTTACACGCAGGTGCAAAAAATTATAGGCTGTTCATCTACAATGATCTCCAATGCTTTAAAATGGACAAAAAAAAACAGAGTCGCGTGGAAGAAAACGGAAAACAACCACCAAAATGGATAGAAGAATAACCAGAATGGCAAAGGCTCACCCATTGATCAGCTCCAGGATGATTAAAGACAGTCTGGAGTTACCTGTAAGTGCTGTGACAGTTAGAAGACACCTGTGTGAAGCTAATTTATTTGCAAGAATCCCCCGCAAAGTCCCTCTGTTAAATAAAAGACGTGCAGAAGAGGTTACAATTTTCCAAAGAACACATCAACTGGCCTAAAGAGAAATGGAGGAATATTTTGTGGACTGATGAGAGTAAAATTGTTCTTTTTGGGTCCAAGGGCCGCAGACAGTTTGTGAGACGACCCCCAAACTCTGAATTCAAGCCACAGTTCACAGTGAAGACAGTGAAGCATGGTGGTGCAAGCATCATGATATGGGCATGTTTCTTCTACTATGGTGTTGGGCCTATATATCGCATACCAGGTATCATGGATCAGTTTGGATATGTCAAAATACTTGAAGAGGTCATGTTGCCTTATGCTGAAGAGGACATGCCCTTGAAATGGGTGTTTCAACAAGACAGTGACCCCAAGCACACTAGTAAAGGAGCAAAATCTTGGTTCCCAACCAACAAAATTAATGCCTCGCAGATGTGAAGAAATCATGAAAAACTGTGTTTATACAACTAAATACTAGTTTAGTGATTCACAGGATTGCTAAAAGAGCAGTTTGAACATAATAGTTTTGAGTTTGTAGCATCAACAGCAGATGCTACTATTATTGTGAACACCCCATTTTCTACTTATTTTTTTACTAATAGCCCAATTTCATAGCCTTAAGAGTGTGCATGTCATGAATGCTTGGTCTTGTTGGATTTGTGAGAATCTACTGAATCTACTGGTACCTTGTTTCCCATGTAACAATAAGAAATATACTCAAAACCTGGATTAATCTTTTTAGTCACATAGCACTACTATTATTCTGAACACTACTGTACCAGTGTTATTTTAGATTAAAAAAATAACTTGGAAAGCCCATATAGAGTATATAAAAAGGACAGTTAGTGAAAGTATTGGCATTTTATTTAAAGTTAAAGATTTGTTTGATTGTAACTCCTTGCATGTGCTGTATTACTCAATGATTCTCCCATACATCAGTTATTGTACCGAAGTCTGGGGTAACACATATAGCAGTACCACTAACCTAAGTATCTGTAAGTATCTGCCACTAAGTATCTGTCACAAAAAAGAGCCATTAGAATTATCCACAAAAAAGGTTACAGAGACGATACCAATAATTTGTTTATTGCAACTACTCAATTAAAATTTAAGGATCTTGTTAACTTAAAAATTGTACTTATAGTGTGGAAAAGGAGTTTTGCCAGATGCTCTCCGAAATTTGTTTAGTCTTGTTAAACAGGTCATTTGCCATAGAAGAAAATATCATTTTTGGACTATGTTTGCACTCAAGGTTGGGTAGGATTACTTTGAAATGTAATCCAAAAGTAATCAGGTTACAAGTAATCCAAATGTATGTACATACATACATGTAATCCACATGTATTCTTTCAAAGTAATCCTACCCAACCTTGTATCGCACGGACAACTATGAAACAGAAGTGTCCCTCTCTTTATGTTGTTAAACTTTGAAATGTATTGAATGAAGAACTTAAAGGCTGTACAAATGTTTAGAAATTAAAAAAAAAGTGTAAGGACAAAATCATGACAGAATATAGAAAATTAGAAGAAAATGGTTGTAACTGTTGAAATGTAAGATAATCATGTTATTGTTAGTGATGTTGATTTGATGTTTGATGACTTGATGGGGAGGGTTGGAATTGAAGAAACAAATTTCTGTTTTTATTTATTTATTTTATTTGTTATAAAGAGCAGAGAATACAAGATTTATCTTCTTTCTGTTTATTTTTGTTCAGGGTAGATGTTCATGGGAAATGACATGAATGAATGATTGAACATATAAACAAGATTATTAATTCATTTCAACATTTTGTGCAAGTTATGTTGAATTTAAAAGTCAAAACACAAATTCTTAGAACTTCACTCACTCATCTTCAACTGCTTACTCCAGTTAAGGGTCTCGGGGGGGCTGGAGCCTATTCTAGCACTTATGTAGAACATATTACTGCCAAATATTTTAGATTATTTCTGTGTTTATGTCTTGTTTGTCTCTCAACAGCCTCAAGCACAGTGGGAGCGGCGAGTTTTTCCTCTGGACGATGAAGGAGAAGCTCTGCTCTTCTCTTCTTCAGAAAGAGTCCTTTCTCATTGTGTCTCCTCATTATCAAAGAACATTTGACACTCATCATTTCCTATTATCTTTTGGTATAACACCGCCCTCTGATGGACAAAGTGTGAGTGACACAGCCAGTCCTACTTAACTGGCTTTTGTGTTACAAGCTTATGCGCATAAGAATATACGTATTACATAAATCATTTCACCCTTCATTTGTTCACCTTTAAATTAATTCATAATTTGCACAGTGTCAGTGATTGGCTCATTTATTTAAGAAATGTTACTTCAAAATGACCTCATTCTTTTAAAAATTTATTCCACAATTCACTCAGCAAATCAGAATTACTGACATTTATTCTTCAGTAGTCTTATTAGTCCTCATTTAAACCACGGATCTTTTAGCAAACAGTTTTGTCATTCATTGATTCTTCACTCATCTGTCCAGCTATTTATGTATTGCATAAATGAGTATTTAATTTATTTATTAAATAAAAAATAAGAAATATTTTGTTTTTTCTGTCATTGCTAATATCAGTTCAAGTTTTTGTTCTGTTGTTTAATGTGTCATTATTTTAATTTATAAATTGGCTGACTGTAAACTACACCACAATTCTGAAAATGACCAAATCTGTGTCTGTTACATGTAAATCTGGCAGGTCAAAAACTCAAAAAGCAAATATCGTTTGTCCAGTGTTTTCAGGCACCTTGTAAATTTACCTGGAGATGCGTAATTAGATTTTTCTAAGCAAAATTGTCATTTTCAGTGTTTGTTTTAAAGCACATTAGAAATCCCGTTGCTCACAATGCAGGCGTGCTCATGCTAACATTAGCTGTTACCATCGTTATGTGATGCTAGCAAGTTTTCATGCTAATGTTAGCCAGTTAGCATTGCATTATTGTTGTTACTGTGAGTAAACTGATATGTGAATGATTAAATCCTTTGGGAATAACTGCTTTACAGCACTCTTCTTGCTCAGGTTCTCAGCTATGGCAAGTACATGCTTTTTTTTAAGGACACTATAAATCCTGTTACTTGGAATGGAGACACTCGGCTTACGCTAACGTTAGGTATCAGTGCCTTGACATTTTATCTAATGCATACCTGCCAACATTTGAATGTACCAATACTGGACACCCACGCATGGCCATGCATACCAATGGTGTGAAGCATAAGTGGGGGGTCCACACAACCCACACAACTGTGGGACTAATGGGCGTCCCACACACAGTCATGGGGAATGCAGGACGTGGGTAAATAACGCCCAATGCGGGACAGTTGGCAGCTCTGCTAACACCAAACTAGTGCCAAGCCTATTATACAACATAATACGTTATATAAACAGTGTAACATCACTCAAATGAGGAAACAGTGCTGCCACACTGGCAGAGGAGCACAACACAAGCACACCAGGTCCCATCATCCCCTGTGTGCTTGAAGTGGTTCCGGTGTCGCAGACCGAATGCCACCGCCCCTAAAAATCGGTCTGCCCTGCCTTCACTGCGCATACGTCATTTTGGTTCATCAGCATTGCCATTTCTAACCATTACCGAAGGCATTCAAGTGTACATTTTTTTTTTTAATTCATTTATTTTGTTCAAATTCCAGGATGAATTGCACCTGGGTTATGTGGCATTGATATTTCCATTCCGGAAAGTCCTTTATTTCCAAATTTACTGCAAGGAAACAACTAATCTCTGTGCACCACCGCCATGCTAGTGCCCCACCGGAATGACTACTTGCACGCAAAGGATTATGGGACCCAGAAGTTGTCTATAATGAACTGCAGCTGGATTAAGTATATATAATGCAGAAGGACCTTGGAACATATTTTTCAGTAATTGCACAATGAAATACTAATGATTCAAGAGATTATAGGTGAATTTTTTGGCTGTGATCATAATAAATAATAAACATAATAAATAAATAAATAAATCATATGACTAAAGAACCCCACAAAATTGAAAATTAAAATCCAGTGATTACTTGAGGGATTTTATATACTTAATGAATTTAGTACATGTACTAAAATGCATATTTTAAGTATTTTTATTCTGGGGAATTTCTGCCAGATTAGACTGAATTTATCCATGGGGTGGTGCTAGTTTATCTTAAAACCAGTGATTGGGTTATTAGAGGAACACAATAAAACATTGTAGTTTTCTCAACATTACAATTTGGTTCTTTGAGCTAACCTGAGTACAACAGCAATATATGAAATCATCAGACAGAAGAAAAGCCTAAACTGAACATAGTGTGGTGAATGGTCGTGATTCAATTATGAATAATTCTGACGTGGTAGATGGGGTTCATAAATAACTAGTATTAACTACACGGCTCAACTGACCAAGCAGTGGTCGTCTTCTTCCGGAACAGCAGGTTTCATTAGCTACCTACGATCACAGCTGTCTTGTTATTGATCCCATATGAATCACCCATATGAATCTCAAATTATCACCCCCCATCCCCCCAATTTGGCAATCATTAAACTAAGGTGTCATTGTTTTACATGAAAAAGAAAAACATACACAGAATTGGACATTTGCATTCCATGAATGTGGTTATTTCTTGTGTTTGCTTGATTAAGGAGCAAGTATTTATTTTGGGAGTTTTGTGTCACTATAGACTTCATATTGGCAGTAGATTCCCCAACCCTTTCAGGTCATTAAGTACAGGTAAAATACTGTATGTATTATATCCTGTGTCGTTGTTACTTACTATTTATTTCCATAGATTTCTTAAAGGGTTTTCATATGAAAATGTACATCTACATGTGTAACCTGTCCTGATTTACATCTGCTTTATGATATCTTCTTCGTTAATGCTGTTACAGTCATATTGAAAGGTTTGGGTATCATTGGACAATTATTTTACCATTTATTTATTTAGGTGGTTTTTTTTTTACATTATTTTATTTTACTTTTCATGACATCAAACCCAAATGTAATAATTGGGGTTGGAGGGCTTCTTTAAATACAAATTATGATCTTTCATCTCAAAGTGAAAACAAAAATATCTACAAAGTGATGCTAAATTTGACACGAGCTTCTTTCCACAGGCTGTCATCCTGATGAACACCTTATCACAGTAAATACCGTTAATACAAAAGCACCTGTACATAATCACTCAGAAGCTATTTATGCTTCAGTAACACCTATTGCACATGCAGTGCATCTGGTAAGTATTCACAGCGCTTCACTTTTTCCACATTTTGTTATGTTACATCTTATTCCATGAATAAGTAAATTAATTTTTCCCCCTTTGAAATTCTACTCACAACACCCCATAATGACAACATGAAAGATGTTTTGAAATTTTTGCAAAACTGTTAAAAATAAACTAAGAAGTCATATGCATGTAAGCATTCACACCCTTTGCTCAAAAATTTGGTGATGCATCTTTGGAAGCAACTGCATCTATAACCCCTGTATAAAGAATGAAATTTTATTGTAGGTTATGTGAAGTTTATTTATTTATTTATTTATTTTTGACCTGCACAATGAAACTGTTCTTCATTGTATGGCTCTACCTGCTTCTTTTCAAGCAGAAGGATACTGTCTGAAGGTATATAATGGAGGTGGAGACTGCCATAGCAGTTCAGATGGTAGAGGATGATCAAACCCAAAGAGTGGTAGCCAGACATTTTGGTGTAACCCCCAAAACAATAAACTGCTTGTGGGTGAAGTAGCATGATGATGGCCTTTACACCAGAAGACCAGGGCAAGGTCGGAGACAGATGACACCTCCCCACCAAGACCGTTCTCTGCAAACCCTTGCTGCCTGGAATCAAGAGAGTACAGCCAGAGTTTTAGAAACTGACTTCTGTCGTACTAGGGGAGTACATTTATCAGACTAGACTGTTCAGAAGAGACTCCGTGAAGATGGTCTTTATGCCAGATGGCCAATAACAGCTGCTGTTTTGAACACAGCATATCGGAGACCAAGGACGGAGATTGCAAGAGATCAAGAACACTGGCAACTTTGTCACTGGATTCGTGTACTTTTTACAGACGAGAACAGATTCAGTGTAACGACAAATGATAGTCGTGCCAGAGTGTGGAGACATGTTGGTGAATATGCCCAGTGTAACATTGTGGAACGTGACTGATATGGTGGTGGCTCTGTTATGGTCTGGGAAGGCATATGCATAAAGCATATACACAAAGGATGTACAGACCTTTTTATGCTTGATCAAGGTACTCTTGACAGCTTTGAGGTTCAGAGATGTCATACTCTGCAGGAATCTGACACACTAAAACATAAATAACTTTTTTGTGTGTTTTTCTTGGAGTAGATTAGACTCAGAAGGCATTGGGTCAGAATTGAACTCCACTCAGATGGATCTGTCTGATGCTCCAGATCTCCTGCCTGATCCTGGTGCATGGCAGGAAGAAATTAACCTCTGGTGTCCACATGAGGGCCATGTTGTTCCTTACAGAGCATTCACTTAACTGAATTATTGTTTCTGCATCTCTAATAGTTTCTTTATATAACCACTTCTCTGTTACATTTTGTACACCGTTTTAAACATCTCTTTAAAAAACTGATCTAGGCATTGGAAGTGAAAGAAAATCACAATTCAAGATATAGACACAGTTCTTTTGCAAATGAGAATTCTTATCATTCATTCCTTTTTTAAATATATGCCCACTTATTTCAGTTGTGAGTCAAAGGGGTGCTGGAGCCTGTGACAGTGGGAATTGGCCATGAGGTGGGGTACACCCTGGACAGGAGGCAAGTCTATGGCAGGGCCACATATAGACAAACACACCAACCCACGTCTTTGAAAGTGGAAGGAAGCTCAAGCACCCAGAGGGAGCCGATGCAAATATTGAGAAAACATACAAACATCAAATAGGAAGGACCCGCTGGAAAGTGATCCTAGGATCTTTTTGGTGCGAGGGAACAGTGCTTACCATTAAGCAACCATGCCGCCCTCTTGTCATTATTTCTAGGCATATTTCCCAACTCCAAGCTATATGTATAAATATGAAAGCATGGTGGATTTAGAATTCCTAGGTCATATATACAATGCCTTCCAAAACTATTGGAACACTTGGTATTTCACACATTTTAATCTGTTTACTCAATTTCAAATACAAAAACAATAAAAATTTCTAAAATTGTCTTCCTCAAAGCAAGTTGATATAAATGAATTAAAAATATAAAAGCCAAGATGATGGGTTTCATAAGTATTGGACCGCTTTGGTATAATACCTGTAAATAATCAGTTTTATTGTCAGTTTTCTTCAGACAAGTCAGGGGATGGATACATGAAAATTTCCAAGTCACTCTCCAACTGGTAATCCAACACAAAAAGTCACAGATGCCTAAAACTCCTTCAGAGCTGTTATTTGTGTCATTACTGTTTGTGTTTCTTAACGACTGATTGTAGATGGCACATTCATTGACTTGGAAATGTCCATGTACCCATCCCCTGACTGAAGAAAAACGTGATCATTTAATTGCATCATGCTAAAGGGTGCTTTTACTTATGCATTCTATTATTAAGTCTTTGACACTTTTATTTAATGTATACCATGGTGTGGAAAGATTTCCTTTCATTGTGAGTTTACAGAGAATAATTTTGGAAAGTTCATATGGACAAATCTGGATTGTTTTAAAAATAAAAATGCATCAGCAGTTCCCAAACCTTAGTTAGTCTCACCGGTCTTTAAAGTGGTTGCATTTGAATCAAACTGGCTTTGACCTGATAAAAACCCATTGCATTCATTTTAAATTGTTATCATTATTATTATTGTTATTATTTTATTTTATAGCCGTTTCATATACATATAATATACATACATATAATTTTATAATTTCAAAGCACTTTACAATACACATTATTATTATTATTGTGTTTATTTATATAGCACTTTCAGAATAAATACATTTCAAAGTGCTTTACAATACCAGTTATTATTATGACTGATTTATTTCAAACTAACAGATATAAAAAAAACAATGTTGCATAAAACGTACAACAAGTGCTATATAAATGCAGTCCATAAAATGATCCTTTGATTTCTCATTCTTTACAATAATCGTTCGTTCCAGTTTAATGCATTCACATTCATTTAACCATCCGCTGAATGGACGATAATACCGTAAATACTGGACCACGGCGCCGGCGCGCGGTATGTTGCTGTCGTTACGGTAGAAGCAGGTTGCGGAGGCTCGCGCTGTCCGACGGACTCTGAGTCGCTGTTGGAGACACCGCGCCGAACAGGTAAAATACCACAAACAGCCTTGTTTTACACTAAATTGTAAGAGTACACGTGAATGTATTTGACTGTCACTGACGTGGTGTTGAGAACAGAGTGAGTGAAGCGGAGCTGAAATGATGCGGTGCCCCGTGTGTGGTGTGTGTGTGTGTGTGTGTGTGTGTGTGTTGTGTGTGTGTGTGTGTGTGTGTGTGTGTGTGTGTGTGTGTGTGTGTGTGTGTGTGTGTGTGTGTGTGTGTGTGTGTGTGTGTGTGTGTGTGTGTGTGTCTGGACGGAGAGCGGCGCATTGTTCGAGTTGACTCCGGCTTTTCGGAGTCTGCTCATTGTTTTCAGCTTGGTTTAACCTCAGCATTGCTGCGGCATTTGTACAGTATGACAGCCGAGCCGAGCAGCTCATTGATGAATCCATGACATTTGTAAAAGCTGCGGTTTGACATTAATGACTTTGACTATTGTCGGTGCAGTTGTGCGTTTGAAGGCGTGTTTTGGTGCCGGCTAATGTCTGCATTGTGCTCCGATCAGTCTTATTACCGATTGCGGTCACTGCGGGAACCCACGGCCTGCTGCGTGGACAGTGCACGGCTGTCAGGGCAGCATCAGCCTGCAGTATGTTTTATAAAATATATAAAATCAGATCAAAGTCAATGTTTATTCAAGATAAGGCTGTAACAGAAATATAATATCGATTTTTTTTAATCTGCTTAATTTTTAGGTGCGGGTGGTTTGTGTGGGGGCAGGGTGGGGTACACACAGAGGTGCTGAGTCATATTTGCTGGGGTTTTCACTTATTACACATTTATGGTTGATTTGCTATTGGCTTTACTGTTAAATTTAAATTACAGTTATGTGTGCATGTGTGTGTTTGTCCATCTCTCTATTTGTCTGTCTGTCTCGGAGCCAGTGTCTCAGATTCAATGCAAAAATTCACATCTAACAAAAGACTCTGGGGTGCAGTGCTGCAAAACAAGCAGCGGTTTTATAATAATTGCGTCATCACAGAACACTAGGCCAATAAGAGTGTCTGGCGGCTTCTATAATTCTGGAGGAGGCATTCCTGCCAGCTGACCTCTGTACATATAGTTTTATGTAAGTCATATATATATATATATATATATATATATATATATATATATATATATATATATATATATATATATATATATATATATATGAGGGCTGTACAAAAAGGTTGATACAGGTGAGTACTGCGATACCCAAACACACACATTAATGTATCAATTTAACAATTTTCCTAGCATGTTCGTGCACTTGCTTCCAAAACAAGGTTCCCAGTTGTCTGTTGAGGTTCTCAGTCATCCATTTCGTGGTACCAATTAGGTTGAATCAGGTCAGCTAGACTTGTTTGTTTCCTTCAAGACATTGTGCTCCAGTAAAGCTTCCCTCGGTTCAAGTCGTAGTAGCGAGACTCAGATATTTACCCTCTGTGGGGTCATAGTGATGTAATGAAAGTCATTGGTCACTGGAGGCCACTTGAGGAAAGGAGAGGATGCTCTTTGAGTCTTTTTTGTGATATTGATAAAAGAATTTTATTATCAGTGGGAGTAAGGTGGTCCTCTTTCTGGTAAAAGGGACCCATACTGTAAACCACATTGTAAATAAATTCGCTTTGCAAAAGGGCCCTGTCCTCCTCCCATTCATGGTCCTTTTCTCTCAGCCGGAAACGGGCTGGGCCAGTCGCTTCCGTTTATCTCATATGGAGCAGGTTTTATGTGATGACTCATCAAGGAATACTGAAGAGCTGCTGTGTGGGTCCAGCTGATATGGAGTGAATATTTGAAACAGGTCTTGCTCCTTTTTTTAAACAACCTGGACAACATCAAGTCTGCAAATGAAGAACATAGAACAGCTCTAAAAGCCTTCCTTTGTCAGAAAGATGTGTTTGCCTTACTCTCAACTGCATGTTTGTTGACCCTGTCTGGTTGTCGGTCTGCCTACATCATGTATTGTTGCTCTGATTGGTGCATCCAGAGGTGGTTTTATCTGCATCTGATGGTACTGCCCCCCTGGACAGAAAACATGAATTGAGAGGTGCCAAACTAATTCTCTGTTTGAGAATTTGTCTGGCTATACCAGGCTAGTTGTCCCTGGTTCATGGCCAATTGTGCCCAATTTTCCATGCATCTGGAACTGCATCCAGAAGGACATCTGATGTAAAACCTGTGCCAAATCAACATGCAGATTATCGGATCTCAATTAGCACCCACAGGCAAAAAAGGAAAAGCCAGAAGGAATTAGTTGCGGCATTGTTTTTTTTTCCTGCCTCTTATATTGATTGGTTAAATGGATTACATGTCCGTAAACCCCTGTGATCAGGACAATCTCCACTGCTGTAGATGTCAGTGTAGAGCTAGACTGATTGCTTTCTGGTACCCATCACTCAGGGTTTCCATTAAACTGTGGAGACCTACCATCGTTTCATAATAATAGATAAGCAGGGGGCATCCTCACCAGCTGCCTGAAACATCTCAACTGGCTTCTTTCTATACGAAGGAGCAGCTCCTCTACTCCAAGTTCCTGCTAAATATTCAAGCTTCTGACCATGTACCTGAGTGTAAACCCGGTGTTGCTGATCGAACGGTCCCCCCTCAAAATCGGTCCACCTTTTGCATCTGCACATGCATCATTTCCTCATTTCTGCTTAGAACTGCACTCCAGTCATCATCTATCTCAGTGACAGATACAGTGAGGAAAATAAGTATTTGAACACCCTGCGATTTTGCAAGTTCTCCCACTTAGAAATCATGGAGGGGTCTGAAATTTTCATCTTAGGTGCATGTCCACTGTGAGAGACATAATCTAAAAAAAAAAATCCGGAAATCACAATGTATGATTTTTTAATAATTTATTTGTATGTTACTGCTGCAAATAAGTATTTGAACACCTGTGAAAATCAATGTTAATATTTGGTACAGTAGTCTTTGTATGCAGTTACAGAGGTCAAACATTTCCTGTTGTTTTTCACCAGGTTTGCACACACTGCAGCAGGGATTTTGGTCCACTCCTCCATACAGATCTTCTCCAAATCTTTCAGGTTTGGAGTTTCAGCTCTCTCCAAAGATTTTCTATTGAGTTCAGGTCTGGAGACAGGCCAGGCCACTCCAGGACCTTGAAATGCCTTTTACGGAGCCCCTCCTTAGTTGCCCTGCCTGTGTGTTTGGAGTCATTGTCATGCTGGAAAACCCAGCCATGACCCATCTTCAATGGTCACTGGTGAACTTCAAACGGGCCTGGACATGTGCTGGCTTGTGCAGGGGGACCTTGCTGCCCTGCAGGATTTCAAACCATGACAGCATCATGTGTTACTAATGTAATCTTTGTGACTGTGGTCCCAGCTCTCTTCAGGTTATTGACCAGGTCTTCCTGTGTAGTTCTGAGCTTTCTCAGAATCATCCTTACCCCACAAAGTGAGATCTTGCATGGAATCCCAGACCGAGGGAGATTGACAGTCATCTTGTGTTTCTTCCACTTTCTAATAAATAATCATAACAGTTGTTGTCTTCTACCAAGCTGCTTGCCTGTTGTCCTGTAGTCCATCCCAGCCTTGTGCAAGTCTATAGTTTTATCCCTGGTGTCAAATCAAAATCAAATCAAATCAATTTTATTTATATAGCGCCAAATCACAACAAACAGTTGCCCCAAGGCGCTTTATATTGTAAGGCAAGGCCATACAATAATTACTGAAAAACCCCAACGGTCAAAACGACCCCCTGTGAGCAAGCACTTGGCAACAGTGGGAAAGAAAAACTCCCTTTTAATAGGAAGAAACCTCCAGCAGAACCAGGCTCAGGGAGGGGCAGTCTTCTGCTGGGACTGGTTGGGGCTGAGGGAGAGAACCAGGAAAAAGACATGCTGTGGAGGGCAGCAGAGATCAATCACTAACGATTAAATGCAGAGTGGTGCATACAGAGCAAAAAGAGAAAGAAACACTCAGTGCATCATGGGAACCCCCCAGCAGTCTAAGTCTATAGCAGCATAACTAAGGGATGGTTCAGGGTCACCTGATCCAGCCCTAATTATAAGCTTTAGCAAAAAGGAAAGTTTTAAGCCTAATCTTAAAACTAGAGAGGGTGTCTGTCTCCCTGATCTGAATTGGGAGCTGGTTCCACAGGAGAGGAGCCTGAAAGCTGAAGGCTCTGCCTCCCATTCTACTCTTACAAACCCTAGGAATTACAAGTAAGCCTGCAGTCTGAGAGCGAAGCGCTCTATTGGGGTGATATGGTACTATGAGGTCCCTAAGATAAGATGGGACCTGATTATTCAAAACCTTATAAGTAAGAAGAAGAATTTTAAATTCTATTCTAGAATTAACAGGAAGCCAATGAAGAGAGGCCAATATGGGTGAGATATGCTCTCTCTTTCCAGTCCCTGTCAGTACTCTAGCTGCAGCATTTTGAATTAACTGAAGGCTTTTCAGGGAACTCTTAGGACAACCTGATAATAATGAATTACAGTAGTCCAGCCTAGAGGAAATAAATGCATGAATTAGTTTTTCAGCATCACTCTGAGACAAGACCTTTCTAATTTTAGAGATATTGCGCAAATGTAAAAAAGCAGTCCTACATATTTGCTTAATATGCGCATTGAAGGACATATCCTGATCAAAAATGACTCCAAGATTTCTCACAGTATTAGTAGAGGTCAGGGTAATGCCATCCAGAGTAAGGATCTGGTTAGACACCATGTTTCTAAGATTTGTGGGGCCAAGTACAATAACTTCAGTTTTATCTGAGTTTAAAAGCAGGAAATTAGAGGTCATCCATGTCTTTATGTCTGTAAGACAATCCTGCAGTTTAGCTAATTGGTGTGTGTCCTCTGGCTTCATGGATAGATAAAGCTGGATATCATCTGCGTAACAATGAAAATTTAAGCAATGCCGTCTAATAATACTGCCTAAGGGAAACATGTATAAAGTGAATAAAATTGGTCCTAGCACAGAACCTTGTGGAACTCCATAATTAACCTTAGTCTGTGAAGAAGATTCCCCATTTACATGAACAAATTGTAATCTATTAGATAAATATGATTCAAACCACCGCAGCGCAGTGCCTTTAATACCTATGGCATGCTCTAATCTCTGTAATAAAATTTTATGGTCAACAGTATCAAAAGCAGCACTGAGGTCTAACAGAACAAGCACAGAAATTAGTCCACTGTCTGAGGTCATAAGAAGACCATTTGTAACCTTCACTAATGCTGTTTCTGTACTATGATGAATTCTAAAACCTGACTGAAACTCTTCAAATAGACCATTCCTCTGCAGATGATCAGTTAGCTGTTTTACAACTACCCTTTCAAGAATTTTTGAGAGAAAAGGAAGCTGTCCTTAGACAGCTCTTTGGTCTTGGCAATGGTGGACAGGTTGGAGTGTGATTGATTGAGTGTGTGAACAGGTGTCTTTTATACAGGTAACAAGTTCAAACATGTGCAGTTAATACAGGTAAAGAGTGCAGAATAAGAGGGCTTCTTAAATAAAAATTAACAGGTCTGTGTGAGCCAGAATTCTTGCTGGTTGGTAGGTGTTCAAATACTTATTTGCAGCAGTAACATGCAAATAAATTATTAAAAAAATCATACATTGTGATTTCCGGATTTTTTTTTTTTTTATAGATTATGTCTCTCACAGTGGACATGCACCTAAGATGAAAATTTCAGACCCCTCCATGATTTCTAAGTGGGAGAACTTGCAAAATCGCAGGGTGTTCAAATACTTATTTTCCTCACTGTAACTAAAGCTTTTGTACAACAATCATTTCCACATAAATTCAGCATTATTTCATCATGAAAGGCAGATGAAGCGATCAGAGTAAACGAGCTGCTAGCTGATGCATTCACCGTGCATCGGTCATTTCAAAGCACCACAGAATTTCGCAGAGTTTCTGCTTTAAACAGTGTCATTTCTGCTTAAAACTGACTTTAGAATGATTTAAGAGGTTTTACCTTTATCATCTGATGGTTAATAATCCCAACATAGGAAGCTCATTTTCACTGCTTGTGTCTGTGACTTTGTTCTTTCAGTCATAACCCAAAGTTCATGAACATAGGTGAGGATAGGAGCGTAAATCAAGAGCCTCACCTTCTGGCTCACCTCATATAACATGAAAGATCTCTGATGTTTTGCTTCAGCAAAGCGTCAGTCAGTCAACCTATAAAGGTCCTTACCCTCCCTGCTCACAAAATCCACACAGTGAAGGCCTTTTGATAACATCCTTTGAAGTAAATAACAAAAACAAATGCAGTTATCCAGGAGTCCTCTTGCCAGTACAATAATGTTGTAGTTCTCTGTCACTGACAGAAGCAACCAGCTTCTTCCAGTTCGCTGACAAGCTTACTGTGTCAGGCTTCCACTACCATTTAGTAGGTCTGTAAATTTGCTGGGCTGAATCTGGGGTCAAGAAGACCTGAAAATTTAAGAACATGCACTTTAATTGGCAAAAATAAGGAATGAGACCAAACCAAGAGCTGTTCTGGACAGCTTTCCTCTTCAGGTCTTTATAGCTACAGTAAGTGAAATGTGCAAAGCTGCAACTAATTTTTCTGAAAGAACTTCACAAAAATATCATTTTAATCTCAAAGCGACACCATCAAGTAGCATGAATTAACATGAAACAGTGATAATGCCATTGGAAGGCATTTAGATTAACCAGGTAACAGGATTTTTTAACGTTGGTTCAACCTTTGGGGAGCTAACATCATCATTATATTTTTCTGGGAAGTCATTTAGAAATGTTTTAAAATGATTTGTGCTTATATATTTTGTGAGAAAATTACTCTCCTTATTAAAACCAATATAAAGTATTATGTTTAAATACTTTGACATAGCCTAATAATACCAATCGAAAGATTGCAGTATCGTCCGGCCAATAGATCGGTCGGGCCCTAATTTTTGCTATAGTCTGCTGTTGCGACAATCCAGACAGACATGCTGAGGTGCCGATTTGCTTAGCCATTACTCCAGCAGGCCACTACATACTTGTGCATGCTGCCATTTACTGTAGGTCAGCTGTACATCAAGTAAAACTGTAATACCCGATTTCTTCAGACATTTATACAGATTTATTCAAAGCATGACATAGACTGTGTGTGCATACTGTGTATGTATATGGACAGCTGTTGTTGTAGCAGCACTACTTCACTTAAATGGCATAATTGTCAATTAGTTGGTAGTTTCTCTTCCTTGCTTTCTTTCCTGTTCTCCAGGGACAGGAAAATTAGTCCCAAAAGTCTGTTTTGCATTGATTGCATTAATATATTACAGCCTATGTGCATCAGCTGCACACCCATCGCAGAATGGCTCTGAAACAACTCAGAATGGATCAGTGGCAGTTAACGGTTCTGTGCACACTGACCATTCACTTATCTCAGCAGTGACGTTAATGTCCATGTGTTCTCGGCTTTTGAAATTGAAAGATGCCTGGAAGAGCTTAATAGGAGTCATGAGGCAGCTGGTGATTGGTGAAGTCGTTATCGTTGCAGGAGAGTGAAGGTTCAAATCTTTAGGGTCTTGGTGCTTCCTGTCTTATTGTATGGTTGTGAGACTTAGATGCTAACCAGTGAGGACTAGATGTCTATGGTACTACGATGTCGTATGTCTCTTTGGAGGATCCTTGGGTACTGTTAGAATGACTTTTTGTCAAATGACAGGCTATTAGGAGTATGACTTGCATTGTGATGGGGCATCAGCAGTGACATTTTGGACATGTTTTGCATTTCTCTGGGAGTGATCCAGCACACAGGTGCCTCGGTGTTGAAGTCCCGAGCGGCTGTAGAAGGCCAAGGGGATGTCCATATTTTATCTGGCTGCACCAGTTGACTCCCTGGGTGGTTGTAAATGGATTGCATTTCCATTCTGGTGGGAAAATATACTAACGATATTGCGATATTTATATCATAATGCATATTGTATCAGGAAAAACAGCCTCAAAATTAATTTCCGTACAGTTTTTCATCCTGTACAGATGCTCAACGGGCTTTATAATGATATCTCAGGGTCTTCTGGTTTCAGCCTCACTACTTTTACCACTAGACCAGTCCCTGATGCCCCAGCTGTGGTTTTGTTCTGGATCATAGACTGGGCTGAACTAGGAAGCAAGAGCAAAGATAACAGCATTGTATTGCATTGTGTTTTATTTATTTTCATGGAAATATCAAACTACATTACATATCACAAGGAAATGTATATTTATTCAGAAGTAAAATGTTCAGTAAATCAATTTAATTTTTTTTAAAATGAGCTATATATATATATAATGAAAATATTTTACTGGTGGTGTAACATCTGAGTCAAAGACATAGAGATGAACAAGCCCTATTGTTATTTAGTAAAGCAGCCAGCAGTGAGTTGCTCCGGGTACCATCTTGGGCAAAGGATTGACTGCTCAGAATGATAAATGAAGGGAACATGGTGTTCCTTTCATTATTTTGAGCAGTGTATATATAATGGAAATATGGAAAGGGCTATTTCTGCTTACCTTTTAAATGATAGCCTATACATTGGTGGTGCTGGTGGGCAGTGTGGTGGCTAAGCATTAGTATGATTCTTTCCAGATCACAAAGTTCTCGGTTTAAGACCATACCTGCCCATTCTCCGTGTAATGTGAAGTTGTGCCATCTCTGTGTAAAATTTGTGCTAAATCAACATGCAGCTCCATCTTAGATCTGCTGTAGTGACCCTGAGTAGAGAAAAAAGGAGAAGCTGAAGATACTTACTGATATTAGCATTGCTGGTGAAATAAGTATTGATTTTCGTATGTTTTGTAGAAAATTTAAAGTTGAATTATGCTTTTACTTTGGTTTATACAACCCCTGGCAAAAATTATGGAATCACCGGCCTCGGAGGACGTTCATTCAGTTGTTTAATTTTGTAGAAAAAAAGCAGATCACAGACATGACACAAAACTAAAGTCATTTCAAATGGCAACTTTCTGGCTTTAAGAAACACTATAAGAAATCAGGAAAAAAAAAATTGTGGCAGTCAGTAACGGTTACTTTTTTAGACCAAGCAGAGGGGAAAAAAATATGGAATCACTCAATTCTGAGGAATAAATTATGGAATCACCCTGTAAATTTTCATCCCCAAAACTAACACCTGCATCAAATCAGATCTGCTCGTTAGTCTGCATCTAAAAAGGAGGGATCACACCTTGGAGAGCTGTTACACCAAGTGGACTGACATGAATCATGGCTCCAACACGAGAGATGTCAATTGAAACAAGGAGAGGATTATCAAACTCTTAAAAGAGGGTAAATCATCACGCAGTGTTGCAAAAGATGTTGGTTGTTCACAGTCAGCTGTGTCTAAACTCTGGACCAAATACAAACAACATGGGAAGGTTGTTAAAGGCAAACATACTGGTAGATCAAGGGAAGACATCAAAGCGTCAAGACAGAAAACTTAAAGCAATATGTCTCAAAATCGAAATGCACAACAAAACAAATGAGGAACGAATGGGAGGAAACTGGAGTCAACGTCTGTGACCGAACTGTAAGAAACTGCCTAAAGGAAATGGGATTTACATACAGAAAAGCTAAACGAAAGCCATCATTAACACCTAAACAGAAAAAAACAAGGTTACAATGGGCTAAGGAAAAGCAATTGTGGACTGTGGATGACTGGATGAAAGTCATATTCAGTGATGAATCTCGAATCTGCATTGAGCAAGGTGATGATGCTGGAACTTTTGTTTGGTGCCGTTCCAATGAGATTTATAAAGATGACTGCCTGAGAGAACATGTAAATTTCCACAGTCATTGATGATATGGGGCTGCATGTCAGGTAAAGGCACTGGGGAGATGGCTGTCATTACATCATCAATAAAAGCACAAGTTACGTTGATATTTTGGACACTTTTCTTATCCCATCAATTGAAAGGATGTTTGGGGATGATGAAATCATTTTTCAAGATGATAATGCATCTTGCCATAGAGCAAAAACTGTGAAAACATTCCTTGCAAAAAGACACATAGGGTCAATGTCATGGCCTGCAAATAGTCCGGATCTTAATCCAATTGAAAATCTTTGGAAGTTGAAGAAAATGGTCCATGACAAGGCTCCAACCTGCAAAGCTGATCTGGCAACAGCAATCAGAGAAAGTTGGAGCCAGATTGATGAAGAGTACTGTTTGTCACTCATTAAGTCCATGCCTCAGAGACTGCAAGCTGTTATAAAAGCCAGAGGTGGTGCAACAAAATACTAGTGATGTGTTGGAGTGTTCTTTTGTTTTTCATGATTCCATAATTTTTTCCTCAGAATTGAGTGATTCCATATTTTTTTCCCTCTGCTTGGTCTAAAAAAGTAACCGTTACTGACTGCCTCAATTTTTTTCGCTGATTTCTTATAGTGTTTCTTAAAGCCAGAAAGTTGCCATTTGAAATGACTTTAGTTTTGTGTCATGTCTGTGATCTGCTTTTTTTCTACAAAATTAAACAACTGAATGAACATCCTCCGAGGCCGGTGATTCCATAATTTTTGCCAGGGGTTGTAGCAGTTGTAGGGGAAGTGATGGTCTAGTGCTTAAGTGTTGGGTTTGAGACCAGAGGATCCTCGGTTCAAACCCCAGCCAAGCCAGAAAACCACTAAGGGCCCTGAGGCGAGGTCCTTAATCCCCAAGTTGCACGTGATGTTTAGTGAGCACCTTGCATGCCAGCACCCTAACATTGGTGTGCGAATGGGTGAATGTAAAGCATCATTATAAAGCGCTTCCGATTCAGATGGATAAGCACTGTGTAAATGCTGTCCATTTGCCATTTTAGATTACTATCAGGTCTGTACTAATCTCTGCCACCTGGTGGTTGATTAGTGGCTAGATTATGGAAAATTAAGAACGGCACCCTGCCTTCATCTGACACCTTCAGGCCACCACCTCAGAGATGGGAGAGTTCGTGATGTGGTAACTCCGATGTTCCCCAATTGAGTTATGATCAGAAAACGGGATGCAATCACAGAATGTGTCTCACTTCGTGATACATTTTATGATGGAATCAAGGACACTGGCTTCATTCCTTCATGTACTTGCCTCAAATCCCTTGTTTTTCCCATGAGAGACATTTTGATCACTTTGCCTTCATCTCATGCTTGAATTGAAATGGGAAATTGTAACATTATCAAAGTAATGAGAAAGATTGACTTTAGGGGCTGCATGTGTTATTGAAATAGCTAATTTAACGTTTAACTTTTCTGTTTTGGTTAATTGGAGTATTTATTTCATCTATAAATTTGTCATGTCAAAGAAACTGTAATTGGATAACTTCAGGCAATTTGAGCAGTTCGTTGTGTCCCAAAATATCCCTTCATTATCTGATGATCAAATAATCAATTGAATAATGTGCATCCTGATGCTTGTCTTGTTTGATGATGATGGACTGCAGTTGCTGTGGTAGTGACAGTTCTGTCAGAGACGTTCAGGAGGAGTAATGCTCACCTGTGGCTGACCTGAAGGCTGCCCGCTTTATTCAGTGACCTGTTTTCACCTGCATTGCAGCGCAGCACGGGGTTAAGCACCGTTTTGGCCTTCTGTTCATCGCCTCTGTTTCTTTCTGCCCAGAGGAAGACTTGGGGTCAAGTTACAGACCCTTAGTTTATGGGAGGCTGAGATCAGTCGAGTCAAAACCGCAAAATACTGATAGGCAGACTTTTTCTCTTCCTGACAGCTCTGAGGGTCAACCATCACCTCCATCAGGTAATGTTTTCAGAAAATGTTTGATCATTTTGAACTTCCTTTTTTGTCACGCCGGCAGGATTTCATTTGAAGAATTTTTTAAAAACTGCTGTGTATCATATTTTTAGGACTATATGTTGCACCAGAGCATTAGTCTTATCTATCCAAAAATGCTTCATGAAGAGAGAAAACTTGTGTAAGAACCATCAGTTATAAGTCACATTTATTTTTGAAACATGGTGCTTCTGCTTCACACAACAAGAAATAAAATGAATTTTATTGCATCATTTATTTTTTAATAGCATAATTTGTTTACAACATAACCACTGTGTTAGTGAGCAGAAGCTAATGAGCTAATTCATATTATTGTATGTGGCAGAAAGAACTCAAAAGTAAACTGCTTCTTGTTTCCACTGAACAGACACAAATGTCTGCTCACAGCTAAACGTGTGCATGTTTTCCTCCCTAAATATAAACATTTTAAAACTCCTGTACATTTTTAAAACATCATGTTTACTTTCACCTTAACCTGTCAGTTCTCCTCTTTGCAATCCTGGCTGTCCCAGAAAGTACAACAAGTGGAGTGCTAAATATTATGAAGGTTATTTCCTTTCTTTATTCAAAAGAGTACGAGGGTTATGTCCTTCCATTATTCAAGAGCATGCTCTTTCAGTTTGAGAGCACGAGTTATTAGTTTCATTCATTCTCTAAGATCCAGCACGCCCTCCTCATTAGATCTTCTCCACCAGGTGATTTTTTTTTTTTTTAACTGATTCCATCTGCGCAAAGGGATATTAATCAGTGAAATCACTTGGCGGCATCAGTGGCTGCAATGAAAACCTGCACCCTCTTGGCCCTTTCTGGAACAGGTTGCCCACCCCTGATGTAGACAGTGCCATCAGTTTTTTTTTTTAACGCAAGCCACTTCAAAATTTAAGTTAGAAGACCAGCCAAACAAGTAAAAATACTGTGGCTTATAGTTTGGAAAATACAGAAGTTGTAATCAATACTACACTGCCTTTGAACCACCCAGTTAACATGTGAAAACTGTTTGATGCAAATTCTTTGCCTCAGTGCTCCATTTAATACTCTAGTATATATGCCAGGCCTGTATGTGGCACTGTAATTCTCCCACAAAAAAACTGAGAAGACAATAGAGCATGTGCATAATCGGTGTAAAGAGCTAATCAATGTAACAGCAGAAGCTACAACTTTCCAAAACGGCACATTAAAGGACATATCACACCAAAATCATAACAGTATAGATTTAGGCTGCTCGTGACCATCCGATGATACACCGGGATTACTTTGTGCACTTTCATGACCGGTTTCAGAGTATACGGCAGTTGCAACACACAGCTATGTTTGAGTACTCAGGTGTTTCAGACAGTGATGAAGCAGCTTTTAGGAATGTCCCAGCGCACACTTAAATGGGATGTATCTGCGAACATTAAGAACTTAGCCACAGATTAATTCCAAAGTTTACGTAAGTGTGATGTTGTGTGATGTTGGCTCGTTTTTAAGTGATAACTGTTCGTTTTGATGCAATCACGGTAAAAGCAGCAGCTGTGAGAAGATTTAGTGAAAAAACTAAGTAAAAAAAAACCTAAGAAATCACATTTGCCTTAGTATTCACAGCCTTTGCCATGAAGCTCAAAATTGAGATGCGATGTATCCTGTTTCCACTGATCATCATTAAGATGTTTCTACAGCTTAATTAGAGTCCACCTGGGGCAGTCCACATTTTGCTTTATATCTCAATCAAAAGTGCCTCAATCACTCTCATTTTTTCTGTTATGCATTTACCTACACCACCAAAATTGGATGGATGTTCCAATTTTATGCCTGTCTATTATCCAGTTATCAGGAAACCAAGTGCCAAAAAGCAATGACAAATTGTGCATAGCAGAGATAACCAATGTTCTGTGAAAATGATCTGAAAAAGAATTCAGGAACCGAAAAAGTAAAAAAAACAAAAACAAACAAAAAAACAAAACAAAACAACAATAACAAAAAAACCTTGACAACACCACAAAAAATGACAATTCAGATGAATGAACTAAATACATACTCCTGACATTTGATCATATCTAATTTAGCTTATGAAAAGCCACTTCTAACAGTACTTTTTCCAAGGTAAAATTTTGTGGAATTGGAAACTAGTGTTGGCAGAGGCTCACACTGTAAGAGCATGGTATGCTAGTTTTTAAGGAATTTGCAAAAAATAAACTTTTTCATGTTGTCATTATGGGGTGTTGTCAGTAGAAATTTGAGGGAAAAATTAATTTTCTCCTTTTGGAGTAAGGCTGTAAAATGTGTGGAAAAAGTGAAGCTCTGTGTGAATACTTTCCAGATGCATTGTATCTGTCTATCTGTCAAAATGGACTGCATTTGTAAATTACTGCATTTCTATAGCCCTATTTCATCTGAAGCTTAGAGCACTTTATAATGATGCATCACATTCACCCATTCACTGACACACTCTGATGTGATGTGCACTCAGCTGCACGCTGGGAGGAACTTGGGGGTTGTGGAGCTTGCCCAAGGTAGAGAAGCTTGAATCTTCGACTGGACTGGGTTGCTTGACGTGAGGACGTTTCGCTTCAAATCGCAGAAACTTCCTCAGCTAAAATTCTTGCTCTGGTGGTCTGAGTGTGTCTGGGAACCGTGATTTAACTGTCTAGATAATAACACTTTGATTGACAGGCTTTCCCAAACAGCACAGCTGTTTTGGTAAGAACTGTTATCAGTGCATGAAGAATGCTTCATTAAAAAATGAGACATCATGTAGCGGATTGCCATCAAGTGTGAAAAATAACAATTTCACTTGTAACCCCTCATGGAAAAAAGGGACGGACAGACAGACAGATAAAACGACCCTTGGGCAAGTTTCTGTGTAGGCTCTCAGTTGTCCAGGTGGTTTCCATAGTAGAGAAGCTTGAATCTTCGACTGGACTGGGTTGCTTGACGCGAGGACGTTTCGCTTCAAATCACAGAAGCTTCCTCAGCTAAAATTCTTGCTCTGGTGGTCTGACTTCTGTCTTGACTCTTGTCGAGAAGAATGATCCAAAGTCACAAAAGCTGGAGTTTTAAACCTAACCAGACCCCTCCTACCGAGAGGCAGACTGCTAAGGCTAGTGACTAAACAATAGCTCTAATTAGAACCTATTGTGCTCTAGTTAGCACCCTCCTAATGACAGGGCAGCTGTGGCTCCCTTGACGACTCTGCTGATGACGTGAATGACTCATTACCATGAACAAAAGACTGAAACTGCTTTGACCTGAGTACCCCATTGTAAACAGGGGATAAAGTGTGTCTCAGACCCCCTCCCCGGTTAAGGCTGGGTTTCAAACGTTTCACAAAGAATGCCTCCTTGACCCCTCTCTCAAACCATTTCTTCTCTCTGGCTAATATCTTAACTTCCTTGTCCTCAAACGTGTGGTTAGTGTCTTTAAGGTGGAGATGAACTGCAGACTGAGGTCCACTGGCGCCCTCTCTGCGGTGCTGGTATAGCCTTTTGTGTAAAGGTTGCTTCGTCTCACCTACGAACACTACATAGGAACCGGGGAGGGGGTCTGAGACACGCTTTATCCCCTGTTTACCATGGGGTACTCAGGTCAAAGCAGTTTCAGTCTTTTGTTCATGGTAATGAGTCATTCACGTCATCAGCAGAGTCGTCAAGGGAGCCACAGCTGCCCTGTCATTAGGAGGGTGTTAACTAGAGCACAATAGGTTCTAATTAGAGCTATTGTTTAGTCACTAGCCTTAGCAGTCTGCCTCGCGGTAGGAGGGGTCTGGTTAGGTTTAAAACTCCAGCTTTTGTGACTTCGGATCATTCTTCTCGACAAGAGTCAAGACAGAAGTCAGACCACCAGAGCAAGAATTTTAGCTGAGGAAGCTTCTGCGATTTGAAGCGAAACATCCTCGCGTCAAGCAACCCAGTCCAGTCGAAGATTCAAGCTTCTCTACTATGGAAACCACCTGGACAACTGAGAGCCTACACAGAAACTTGCCCAAGGGCCATTTTATCTGTCTGTCTGTCTGTCCGTCCCTTTTTTCCATGAGGGGTTACAAGTGAAATTGTTATTTTTCACACTTGATGGCAATCCGCTACATGATGTCTCATTTCTTAATGAAGCATTCTTCATGCACTGATAACAGTTCTTACCAAAACAGCTGTGCTGTTTGGGAAAGCCTGTCAATCAAAGTGTTATTATCTAGACAGTTAAATTGCAGTTCCCAGACACACTTCAAGGGCATCCTCAGGCAATTGGCAAAATTTAACACTAGAAATTCCTCTTGTTAGAGAATGTTGTCTGATCACCAGTTTCTCTCTCACCAAAGAGTCGAAAACTTCAAAACTTTGGATTGAATGTTGGTGTCAGTGATGCCTAATGTTCTAGGCTCAGCGTGGGTTTTGTTTGTCTCTGGTATTTAGTCATGAACTGTATACAAAAACATTACCTACAATGACTTCCTTTGGTATAGTACTTGTTCACACAGAAAGCTATTAAAAGTTTACTTTAATTTTAGGGCTTAGCTGTTGTTTTGAGGCTGTGTTTCAAGAATAATGTTTTTCACATCACTTTAATGCTTTAATAATGCTCAAGCTCCAACGGTTTCTTTCGACTGCTCCCCTTCACGTGGGTTCATCACAGTGGATCCATTATTGATTAGGGTTACACACCAGGTGAATGTATTTCTGATGCACTGGTATAAGACGTTTGGCATGTGTTCGGTAATCCCATCCCCATATTTTTGATTAATCTGCGCTGGATGTGGCAAGCAATTAGTCTGCTGTTTTGTGCAATAGCTCCAATTGCTTCATTTCACTTAACAGTTCACATCATCTTACTGTTTCTCACAGCACGGTGGCAGCACAATAAAACAAGAGCTGCACACCCGCAGTGAATGTTGGAAACACATTTACGCTTTGTTTTCTTTCAAAGTTTGTGCACATAATCTAACTTTGCTAGCGCAGCATCAACAGATGTTAAAAATAGTGAAGAGTAGCATACCCAGAGTGACTTAAAAAAACTAATGCTTTGTTTTTTTAATTATGTACAAAGTCTCTTTCTGAGGATAGCACCAGGTAAAAACATGAATAAAACCTTCTTACATACCAATCAGGTAGTGCCTTCTACATAAATACAGGAGTTATTTGTTCTTCTTGTTCACTGTGCAGGCCAGGGGCACAACCAGAGGGGAAAGAGAACAGAACACCACCCCCCAACACTGTTACAGTAAAGGTCCACTTTTGAAGATATTTTTTAATATGAGCGAAGCATTGCGCAGTGGTGTGAACCTCACTCATGGTACAGGACGCCTGAAACAGGAAGTGCCAATTTTCAAATCCACAGTAAAACAGGAAATGTTCAAATGTCAAACACTTCCTGGATTGACAGATGAGATCCCATGGAATCTCGTGGGAAGTCAGTGGCAAGCTCATACTCAAACAAGAAGTGCCAATCTATCAGTCACAGTGAAACAGGAAATGTTCAAATGTCAAACACTTCCTGGCATGGGTGGAGCTAGAGCAGAGGCCGGGGTTTCACTGGATTCTCCTGAAATCTGATTGGACACAGATGTCACAGCACCACACGTCTGGATGAAAGAGCTGCATTTTCAAATCAGTGAGTCACATTGACTGCGAGGTTCCTCCTGTCCAGTAGTTAGTGCTGTGTACCACAAAAAGTTCTAATCCACCTTAGTAGAAGAAAAAAAAATGTTTGCTCCAGATTTGAACTGAACATGTCGTTTGAACTATGGACTTCTAATCACACCAAACTTGTATTGGTGAGTAAATGACCATATTTTATGCCAGAAATGAGGTCCAGGTTATTAAAAGCAGCATTTCTCTTTTAATTTGGGTTGTCTTATATACACATCTTTAAACTAACAGAGAGCAGCTGGTTCATGCTCTGTTGGCTTATTAGTGCAGCAGATACCTGAAACAGTCCTTCAAATGGTGATACAAACATCAAATTCAACACAAATATGGCTGATGTAAAATTATGGAGTATCTTTAACTTTTGACCCCTGTACAAACTGAACTGACTTTTGTCACCATTATTGCTGCTTTTACCTCATAACTCCATAACATTCAGTCACAGGTTTGTCCTAACTATACTTTTTGGAATCTTTATGATCAGGGCAAATAATGTGTAGTTTTCTATATAATTGGAGCATCTTTTAATTAGACCAGGGGTGGGCAACTTGTTCCAGAAAGGGCCAAGAGGGTGCAGGCTTTCTTTGCAGCCACTGATTCCACCAGGTGATTTCACCGATTAACTGATTCCATCTGCTCAACGTGATATTAATCAGTGAAATCATCTGGTGGAGTAAGTGGCTGAAATGAAAACCTGCACCCTCTTGGCCCTTTCTGGAACAAGTTGCCCACCCCTGATTTTGACCCCTGTGTAATTCTTCAATTGACCCCTACCTGGCTGCCTATTGAAAATTCAAGTGACCAATCAGAGTTAATGTCTATGGATTATTTGTTCCAAATTTGATGTTTGTATCACCATTTGCAGGATTCCACTCTAAATATTAGCTGCTACACTATACAGTGGGGTAAAAAAGTATTTAGTCAGCTCCTGATTGTGCAAGTTCTCCTACTTAGAAAGATGAGAGGGGTCTGTAATTTTCAACATAGGTACACTTCAACTGTGAGAAAAAAAATTAGAAAAAAAAATCCAGGAAATCACATTGTAGGATTTTTAAAGAATTTATTTGTAAATTATGGTGGAAAATAAGTATTTGGTCAGTAATAAAAGTTCAGCTCAGTACTTTGTAACATAATCTTTGTTGGCAATGATAGAGGTCAAACGTTTCCTGTAAGTCTTCAGCTCGTTTGCACACACTGTAGCTGGTATTTTGGCCCATTCCTCCATGCAGATCTCCTCTAGAGCAGTGATGTTTTGGGGCTGTCCCTGGCCAACATGGACTTTCAACTCAGCATTCTTCTTCCTCCAAACACGACGAGTTGAGTTTTTACCAAAATGTTCTATTTTGGTTTCATCTGACCACATGATATTCTCCCAATCCTCTTCTGGATCATCCATATGCTCTCTGGCAAACTTCAGACGGGCCTGGACATGTACTGTCTTAAGCAGGGGGACACGCCTGGCACTGCAGGATGAGCCCCTCTCTGTGTAGTGTGCAGCCTTTGTTACTTTGGTCCCAGCTCTCTGCAGGTCATTCAGCAGGTCCCTCCGTGTAGTTCTGGGATTTTTCTTCACCATTCTCATGATCATTTTAACCCCATCTCGCGTGGAGCCCCAGATCGAGGGTGGTTATCAATTATCTTGTTTGTCTTCCATTTTCTTACAATTGCTCCCACAGTTGATTTATTCACACCAACCTGCTTGACTATTGTAGATTCACTCTTCCCAGCCTGGTGCACATCTACAATTTTCTTCCTGGTGTCCTTCGACAGCTCTTTGGTCTTGGCCATGGTTGAGTTTGAAGTCTGACTGTTTGAGGCTGTGGATAGGTGTCTTTTATAGATAACGAGTTCCAACAGGTGCCATTAATACAGGTAACAGGTGGAGGACAGAAGAGCTTCTTAAAGAAGAAGTTACAGGTCTGTGAGAGCCAGAAGTCTTGCTTGTTTGTGGGTGACCAAATATTTATTTTCCACCATGGTTTACAAATAAATTCTGGATATTTTTCTCATTTTGTCTCTCATAGTTGAAGTGTACCTATGTTGAAAATTACAGACCTCTCTCATCTTTCTAAGTAGGAGAACTTGCACAATCAAGGACTGACTAAATACTTTTTTTACCCCACTGTGAGCTGTAAGATGCTGCTCCTTAGTGTTTCTCAATTGCCCTCAAAAGTATTGGAACACTTGGTATTTCACACATTTTAATTTGTTTATTCCATTTCAGATATGTTTTTTTTTCTAAAATTATCTTCCTTAACTCAAACTGAAAGCAAAACTCTACAACTTGATATAAATTAATTAAAAATATAAAATCCAGATTCCCGATGAAGTGGTGTCGAGGAGGATTTTCTTAAAAAGAAGCCTTGAAAGTTCTGCTACAATTTGACAGAAAGTACATTTGAGATGAAAGCCTAGATTTGATGTTTTAGTGAAAGAAACTTTTGTATTTGTTCATAATTGATGTAAATAAAGCCCAAGACATATTCAGTGACGTGGAAATGTTCATGTTTCCATCCCCTGACTTATCTGAAGAAAACTGGCAATAAAACTGATTATTATTTACAGGGTTTATCAAGTTTTAGAGATTTGCTTTCAGTATGAGTTTGAAGAAGATAATTTTATAAATTTTAATTCTTTATTTTTTTGTATTTCTTGTATTTAAAATGGCATAAACAAATTAAAATGTGTGAAATTCCAAGTGTTCCAATACTTTTGGAGGGCACAGTATCCTAACCTTATGATGAGTGCAAAATGAGTGTGGTATTATTACTGTTTTGTTTAAGAATGTTTTATTTTCACTGTTGCTGCACTTTGTGTCAAATCATAGTCATATTGTATATCATATTGATATGAAATTTCAGTAAGGTATATCTTCTAGTATACATTCCAAATCTAAGGTGGAACTCTACTCGTGTTTACGAAGGTACACCGAAATATCTTTAAAAAAAAAAAAAAAGAGAGAACAAGTAGAGCCACTTAGGTGCCTGGTCTTGAGAACCAGGGATGGGAGTATGAAAAACTTTTTTATCCCATGGGAACTCTCCCTACCCACCTAAGCAGCTCGAGAATATGAACAGCATGTATATAAGTGACATTTACATGACAATTTACATGACAATATTGAGATACGGAAATTTGGCCATATTGTACAGCCCTACTGTCAACTAGCTGAAAACTTTGAATATTAATTTATATCTACATAAAAAAAAATGCTTAAAGTGGCAGGGGGGTAAGAGGGCTGTAATTGGGGGGGGGGGGGGGGGGGGTCACCTGAAAAGCAAAAAAGAAAAATGCTTAAAAAGGTGGAGAGTATAGGGGGCACAGCCCCTCCAGAAGCTGAAATGCAAAATAAGGAAAATGCTTAAAAGGTGGAGAGTATGGGGGGGGGGCGGAGAGGTCCCCCAGAAGCTAAAATGTTTTAGTCATGCTCATGCTCCCAAGAACCATTTTACTGAAAAAAGTGTGAAGGTTAGATGGTGTGGAGCTTTTCCAAGTATGTGAGAGGCAAATAAAGAAAAATGCTTTAAAAGACAGGGGGTGTTGGGGGGGGGGGGGGGGGGGGGGGGGGGGGTCACCTGAAAAGCAAAAAAGAAAAATGCTTAAAAAGGTGGAGAGTATAGGGGGCACAGCCCCTCCAGAAGCTGAAATGCAAAATAAGGAAAATGCTTAAAAAGGTGGAGAGTATGGGGGGGGGGGGGGGGGGCGGAGAGGTCCCCCAGAAGCTAAAATGTTTTAGTCATGCTCATGCTCCCAAGAACCATTTTACTGAAAAAAGTGTGAAGGTTAGATGGTGTGGAGCTTTTCCAAGTATGTGAGAGGCAAATAAGAAAAATGCTTAAAAGGCAGGGGGTCTGGGGGGGGGGCATGCTAATGCTCCCCTGAAGCATTTACTCAAAATAAAGTTTGAAGAACCTAAATGACATGGTGAGATGCTGACGAGCTTCGCTCATTCATGTCCGCGACATATGCATATTAATAATATCAAGCACCTCTTTGAAACAAGGATGGCCTTAGTCTGCCGAAGGCCAGAGATTACATCATTACTTGAAAGAAAGAAAATTTTGAAGACCTCTTGAACACCAACCCAGTTGTGGAAGACGAGGAAGTACTCAGCCATTTACCAACACAAGACGGTAAATGGCGAAGAACTCAGCTGAACCCCAACTTTTGAAGAAACTTTCATCATCCTTAAGGGTATGAAAAACAACAAAGCACCCAGGGGAAGACCCCATTTCCATTGAGGTGTTTATAGAAAGAGGTGTCTTTCTCCAGCGCCAACTGCACCAACTCATTGTCAAAATCTGCTCTCAAGAAGAAATACGTGCAGACCTGAAAGACTCAATGATTGTCACGAGTCTACAAGTGGATGGAGACAGTCTGATAGTGGAAACTATTATGAAATATCCTTATTGTCTACTGCAGGCAAGTTTCTCGCATAAATTGCTAACAGCTGTCTGAGACCACTAACAGAACGCATCCTTCCTGAAACCCAGAGTCACTTCTGACCATCAAGAGGGACAACAGACATGATCTTCACTGTCTGCCAATTGCAAGAAAACTGGCAAGAACAACACCAACCATTGTTCCTTGACAAAGGCGTTTGATAGCGTCACACCCACTTCTGTGGAAGATTCTGAGCAAAATGAGCTGTCCAGAGAAATTCATCAAGATCTTGAGGCTTCTTCACAATGACATGCCTGCCACATTTCTGGTAAATGACATAAAAACTGAAGTCTTCAATGTTCAATCAGGAGTAAAGCAGGGCTGCCTCATCGCCCGTGCTCTTTTCATCATTTTTGTGGCAATAATCCTCTACCTGATCAAGGACAAGGTGTCACCATTAATTGACATTGAATATAGAATGGATGGAAAACCCTTCAACCTCAGTCAATTGAAGGGAAAAAAAAAATCATCACTTTGCTCCTGGACTTCCAGTATGCCGACAACAGCCAGGTCCTCCTTTATGGAAGAAGATCGACAGAAAATACTTGAAACATTTTGACAACACCTACACCAAGCTTGGTCTTTACATCAGCCTGAGGAAGATTGCCGTACCAACATCAGCGTTCTGGTTGAAGCCAAGCTACAAAGCATTGAGTGTGTCATCACTAAGAACCAGCTTCGTTGACTGAGTCACGTTGTTAGGATGGATGACAGCCAACTTCCCAAGCAGATCTTCTCTCAGCTGAGTGAACTTTCCAGAGGTGGGCAGAAGAAACACTACAAGGACCTCCCGAAGCACAACCTCAAGAACTGCCCCATCGACTGGAAGATCTGGGAAACACAGGAGAGAATGAGCCAGCTGGCGAGCAATGATCCACACTGGAGTGTAAGTCTTCAAAAAAAATGTAATTCTAATCCAATTACCTTTGTTCCGTAAATCTGATTGGTTAATCGTGTGAGAGTTCAGACCATAAAATATCGAGTAGATGGTGCCAAAATATTCGACTGTTTCACATTTGATGTATAACTCCACACCCTGACCGCGTTGCTGCGTAGGTGTCAATAATGGCGCTCTCAGCTGAGAGCGAGAGAAACTGGTGCAGTGACGACGATGCTGAAATAAGTGGATTTAATGGATTTAACTAGATTGATTGATGGATTTTCTGTGGATTTATCTCAATGCAGATGATGAGATGGAGAAATCTGTGGATCTTCTCACAGAATTTTCGGTTTGAAGATAATGTTGCTATGGTAAGCTTTGATGAGCCGACCCCACCCTTTCACAATGATTCGCCGACCAAATTACTTACAGAAAAATAAATCATGCAGACGATGAAATTGGATTGGAATGGGAATAACCCTGGTGTGTCTGATGATTTGCGGACGTTCATGCTGGAATTTATAGTCGCAAGTAAAATATCCCTTTTAAAACGGATATTTGCAACCGTAATGCAGCATGAACGTCCGCAAATAATCACACACAACAGGGTTATTCCCTAAATGAACAACAAAGAGGGAAAAAGGAAGGAGAGAGAGCAGATCCTGACCGCAGAAGCTTCTCACAGCAACATTGTGCAGCATCTGTAAGATACAGTGTGCATCAAGACTGGGCCTGTTCAGTTTTTCTTCGCTTCCATCATCCTGTCTGGGAATCAATCAGAGACTATTTTACTCACACACCGAGGGATAGCCACAACGACGACTAATATATATTATTACTTCATCCATTTTCTATACCCGCTTACTCCAGTTAAGGGCCACGGTGGTCGTGGGGAGTGGGGCTGGATCCTATCCCAGCAGCCATAGGGTGTGAGGCAGGGTACACCCCGGAGTGGACACTAATCCGTCACAGGGCCACATATCGACAGACACATTCACACCCACATGTACTCCTATGATCAATTTAAAGTTTCCAATTCACCTAACCTGCATGTCCTTTGGATCTAGGAGGAAGCCAGAGCACCTGGACGAAGCACACGCCTGGAAATAAACCCCCTTTGTATATATTGGCAGTCCCACTCCCGGCACAGAGACACCTTGACAACAAAATGTTCTTCCTCTTGGTAATGCTGATTGGGAAGTTGTAGCCTAAATGGCAGAAAAGCAGCCTTATGATTGAGAGAAGCAAGAAGAAAGATGAGATAAGTCCTGTAGGCCTGTCAAGGTCTAAAGAGCAGCACTTGTCCACCACAGTACCCTGGAGGAGGCTCTTGATCCCCAACTGTTCCAACAGAGCTGCTCGGCAGCTAACAGATAAGATTGTGTTACCATTGGACACCTTCCAGGGGTGAATGCGAAAGTGTGTGAACAGGGCTTGCCTGCAAAAAGACAGCATTACCCTCCTTCCCTGCTAAAATAAAAGTTATATCTAATTCCAGCAAATTTAGTGGAGAGGTGTCTGTGAGTGTACCATCATCAGTGATCACCTCCTTGGCTGAAGTAGTAACCCTCAGTGAAAACTACAGAGGGTTTAGGTAAGGACATGCACACAGAGAATTTTGCACAAGAAGGCTCACTTATACAAAGAGCAGCACAAAGAATACAAAGGTTATTAGATTATAAGGATTACAAGCCAGTTTATATGTGATTAAGGGATCCTCTCTCCTGGAGGAAATTAAAGGATTACAATGCAGGAACAGTTCAAACGATTGCTTTACTGACAGATCTCACATACATGTAATCTCAGACGTTGTCGTATTAAAAGATGGACCTACTGGAATTCATTTGAGACACCTGTACTTGTCTTGCAGGGGCGAACCTGTGCGTGATGATATGGTAAATTGTTGCAGTCTAGGAAAAACAATTACATTCCATTTATTTTTTAGAGTTTGTTTTCCTCATTTTTTTCTTTGCCATCTGTTTTTGCCTTTAAGAAAGTCATATAAGACAAGACCCATGAGAATTAAAACGTCAACATGTGTACTTGACAAAAATATAAATGCAACGCTTTCGTTTTATTCTTATTTTTCGTGTATTGAAGTAACAGAGAGAGGAATTCTTCTGTGTACATAAAAGGTTTATTTTTGTCAAATCTCACAAATTTGGTAAAATCTGCCAAGCTTACACATTCACCAGGCTGGTGTGGTATATAAAATGCTAATTAGATGGCATGGTTATTGCACAGATGTGTTTTGGACTGGTCTAAATAAAAATCCACTTTAAAATGTATGTCACAAGTTTTGTGGGAGTGTTTCATTAGCATTCTGGCTACAGGTATTTCCACCAGAGCTGTTGCCCACAAATTGCATTTTAATTTCACTACCATAAGCCACCTCCAATGTTGTTTCCATCCAAACTCTCAACTGCAGACCACGTGTAACTATGCCACCCCAACGCCACCATATTTGTGTTTTTCACCTAATAAAGATTTTTTTATTCAAGATCAAGTACACGTTTGACAAGTTATGAGACACTGGAAATGCCACCAGGCTCAAGTAACCTGCGATGGAGTGGCATCCCATCCAGGGGTAGTTGTCAAATCTCATCTTCATGCTGTGGTATCCAGGGGATAAGCACTGGTCCAGTGTGCTTCTGGGCCTGCATAGGACTTAACTCTATTTCTTAGGGTGCACTCACACTTGGCCCAGTTACCTTGTACCATCCCCGAGCATGACAGGGGAAGAAAGGAATAAGTTGAAAGTGTTCACAGGCAGCAGCATAATTTGTCATACTTTAAAAGTAGCCCGATTGCACTTAGAACTACAGACATGGCAATATGGCTCCCATACCACAATGATGAAGTTTGAAACATTCCTGACTTTGTCGCTCATTTTGAGGCCTTGATGGCCCATCACATGCTTAACATGATAAATTATACAATAAAGGATTTATAAATCAGTCGTGCTGGACTTGTGGCATGATTTTTATTGAGGCAGCAGATGACAAAGAAGCATTTTGTGGCTTTGCTCGCTGGCAACAATTACCGTTCATCAGTAGGACAAGAAACCAGATGTGCTTTTAACCCAAATGTTCTTGAATGAACTGAAGACTGAACTATTCAAGTAGTAATAATAATATTAGTTGAGACTCTTAAATGGAACAGTTGTTCAGTGACATAGCATGCAGGATCCGGCACAGTTACAGGGCTGTGAAAATTCCGCGGATCCGCGGGATTCCGTGGATTTCATCATGGGGAGTGGGGGTGGGGTGTTGGTGATGTACTCTTTAATCTTGAACATCACTGAGTTTTTAAAATGCTTATCACAAAGCGTTCTCTTTTTTTATGACATCGTGTAAGTTTTATAAGTCCGCGGACACTGATCTATGTGTTACAGATACAAATCAGTTTCCTCGGATCCATGGAGACTCGCGGAGGAAAAATGCCACTCAAAGCGTAGCTGTTACGACAGTTGTCGTAAAGCAGGACTGGTTGGATGATGCGGCGATGTTGTGTGGCTCCTGTGCAACGTTTAAGCTAAACTTAGCATGTGGATATCCCAAACTTTTAGAGCTTTCAAGTTTTTAAAAGAAGATTTGTGCAGCATGTCTGTGTCACGGACCGACGTCGCAGAGAGAAGATGGCGAGAAAGACTGTTTGAAAAAGTCTTATAAGGACAAGAATCCGTGGAATTGTCGCTGGCTTCATCAACACACCTGAAAGATAAAAGAAACGGGAAAAGTGAACTGTGCCCCCTCAGGAAAACACGGTAAGAATTTTTCTCTCCCTGGAAAATAAACATTCTGCTGTTCAAACAGGATTTTAGACAAGATTATGAGACTTTTTTCACTAATCTAGACTTTCTTTCATTGTAAAAAAGACATTGTGGCTTTGAATGGATTTAGGCTGCATGAATTTACACAAGAATATAAGTGACTCTTTACTATAAGGTATGTTATTGATATTTTACCATGATTTTCCAAATATTCTACAAGGTTTAGCTGTGATAGTCTTTTCAGTTTTCATAAATTTCATGTAGTTTAATTGTTCTGAGTTAATGCATAATTTGGTTTACAATTAAAAGGAAAATCATTCCAGGTCCTACTTCCATGTCATATTCTGTTATTTCAACATCATCACTGACAGGTCAAATAAAAGGTTGCATATAGGCAGTGGTGGGCACAGTTCCGATAATTGGATAACAGATAATTATCGAAGATAATGTTTTCATTATCGGATTATCTTTTTAGACAACTTTAAAAACCATTATCGGACTAATTATCTTCCAATACATTTTTGTCCGATAACTTTTAGACCGATAACATAGTAAACAAAGATCAACAGTGACAAACACTTTTAAAATTTAAAATCAGTTGAGCACCTACCTGTTAAAAGTTTCCTAACAGATGCATAGTTCTACCCTCTGCAAACAGAAGAGAGCTGCTTTCACAAGAAACCACTCTATCCTCTGCAGGCAAAAGAGAAATGGTCTCGCCAAAAAAAAAAAAAAAAATAATAATAATAATTTTCTTTAACACCATACTGATATGCTGGCAATATCACCCAAGTCATCCAGAGGCATACATTTTTAACTTATGGTTCAAATTTTAACCAAACTAATTTTGGACAAGTTATTTAAAATTACTGTCATGTCTGACATTTTATAAAATGAAAATATCAGATATATGTGTTAGTTTTAAAGTAATGTGCTAACTTTAAGGTTTTAGTGAGCACATGCTGTGCCCAGCAGTGCATTATGGGTAGGATAGTCTAATCTCAGTATGTTCACGACAGGACAAATGCATTTCAGACACTCTGTTCAGGCTCCACGGACAACAGCATTAAACTCCAGTGCCTAAAACCCTCGTGAATATATTCTCTGCGTTTATAGACATTATTGTATTTGCGTTTGTTAAATTCCACGCATCTTAAATGTAGCAGACACAGATTATCTGGGATTTTGTTTTGGCAAGTTTTTCAGGCCTCTACTGCCATCTACTGGCCAGCAGTGTTCATGGCAGTATTCGCCCTAAGTACTAAGCATCTGGTCACCAGTAGATGGCAGTGTTCTATTTATTTTGACCCCGGTTATATCAGATGGTTGTCAGATCAACTTTTTGGCTTTGCAAATGGCTTTTTTCTTTCTTTTTTTTTTTACAAATTAAGTTTAAAAACAAAACAACAACAAAAAATAACATTACAAGACAGCTCTGCGGTGTTTGCACAGGCACAGTGCGAGTGGTTGGATGCTTGTAGCCCCTCAGCAGCAGGATAACCTCATGACGGCCTACCAGAATAATATCAAACAGGTTTGATTTTCATTCAACCATATGATCGGCGATCAGGAGGTGGTCGTGAGATGTTAAACGCAGCTTGTTACTCCATGAACACTACACGATACAGGACGCGCGATTAACCTGAAACTCGGTCCAATAAATTCTTGCATGAATGAAAAATCATCTGAAAAAGGGCCAAAACTCACACAGTGTAAAGCCAACATTTATGTGTCAAGACTATTGAGTGCACGTTTTACAACATCATCAAATGTGCGCACGGCACTAATAAAATGTGCGCATATTCTCTCCACATGCAAAACATTTTGCGATGACACTTCCAGGGCTCCATAAAAATGCCTGTTTTTACAAATAAAAAATGGAATATTTTACAAAAGCACATTTATCTGTAAACACCAACACACGACACACGTCACATTAACGTGTTGGTTTACATAATGAATGACTGAACCAATCAGTGTTTAGCAGAGGTACTTTTACCCAGAATCCTTTGCGATCTGTCTGTTTGTTACAAAACCTCAGAATTAGTGCATTATTCAACATTAAAAGACATATGTTATATTTTAACTTTGTACAAATGACAGAATTGACAATGGAGTTATTCTATCTGTATTAATGTTATTTATAAATCCAAACCATAAGTCAGCATGACTTTATTTTCCAAGACCTCCGCCTGACCACAGCATTGTGATTGATACAGAGCTGGGCTTTATGGCTGCTCTCAGGGTGTCTCTGTGCTGGAAGCTGTGTTGTAAACAAGAGCTTCCAGCAGGGGCAGAATGTTCAAAGATAAAAGTGTGGTCTCATTGTTTGGGTTTGCTGTCACTTTTAATATTACTAGAAGCTGTTGTGGCATTAAACTCAAATTTAGTTTATTAGTAGTTGCAAATGTACCAGAGACAGTATTGGAATTTATCGGTTATCTGTAACTTCTGATACATTTTTGGGTGGTTTATTGTTTTATCTTTATCAAAGATAACTTTTCAGTTATCTGATGATCTGTTATCAAAGTTAATTTTTTGGTTATCTGTGCCCACCACTGCATATAGGATCATTTAAATATCCTCTAATTTTGAGATTTGTTCTTCCAGGAGATGCTGAAAAAGTATCATTAGATAAAAATTTAATTCTGGGGCCCCAGAGGGCCCTAGACCCCGTCTCCTGGGGAGCTGTACCCCCCCCCCAGACCCCCTGCAAATTTTCCTCGGATTTCACAATTTTCATTTCACAGCCCTGCAGTTAGCAATCACAATTCTGCATATCACGCACCCCCAAACCCCCGCTTCAAGGAGGCCCAGGCAGAGTTAAGTGTACGGTCCGAGCACCTTTGACCCTTAAAATCCAGTTCACTTGACTAGTGTGAGTACTCCTTACCGTGCCCATACTTGGATTGGCTACTATTCTATATCCGGGCATGTTTGTTTCTGACTGTAAGAAATTAAGTCGAACCTCACACATACACACATGCACTGTAAGTCTCGCTTGTATTTCACAGCCTCCTGTCCATGTGCTTGTTGTCAGCAGGAGCGGCATGTGTCCGATTTCGCCATTGCAGTTTTCTGCTGTGTTGTAACACATGGGTTTACATGCCCTTTTCCTGTTTTCAGCAGCGGGAGCTGGAGGAATGGGGGAGGGATGTAGGAATCTTCATCAGAGACGTGCTCGTACCCTGACAACTCCCTCCTTTAATATATCACTGCTGACAGTGCTTGCTGAGGGTAACCTCAGAAATTCAAGACCAGATCAACATTACCACGCGCCCGCTTTCTATTTCCATCTTTATATATACATCACATATACGGAACCCACATGTTTTGCGCAGCCATTTCATCAAGCTTGCTTCCATGGCAACCCTGCACTGCCAATTCGCTTGTGATGCAAAGATGTCATTATTGTTGAGTGTTCAACATGTACGTTACAGAGGAACAACCAATCACAATGAAGTAACCATGTGAAAGAGAGCGCGGCAACAAATGAGTATTGGTTTTATTTATTGAGTCAGTTTTAATTACAGAAGAGGCAATCTTTCTTTGTCTCAGCCTGAAAAATAATACTGACACAGATGCAAATGACAAAACCAGTAATTACTCAAGCGTTATTCTTCACTGTGAAGAATAAAGCAGATGTGTAATCACATGGCCAAAGCTATTGTATGAATTCTTTTTTTTGTTTAAATATTGTCTTTAAAAAACATCAACCTCATGTTTTAACGCACATTCTTCATAGTCTTAAACTATAGTATTAACACCCGTAACCAGCATAACATATGGTATAGCCTGTTTTAGTGAATGTGGACATTAGCTCATTGTCATTTGTTGCTATGCTCCATCCTCACAGTTTTTCTTGGTCTAATTTTCTTTCCCCATCCCACTCCAGTATGTTGTCCTTGTTTTCACTGCAATGATAAATGTGCCGAGAGGAAAAGCGTTTGCTAACTTCTTTGTTGTCACTTATGACCTCTTTCAAAGGGCAGTTTGTAATATTTTCATAACTAAGCAGGTGCATTCAGAGAGTGCATACCTCCACCAGCAGGGCAATAATGGCCAGCATTGCCATTACCATTAGCTTGAGATTTCCCATTCAATTTTTTTTCTGCCCCAATAATGTTTCAGTATTAACCCTGACACTGTTGTGTGTTGGGGGGTTTGGCTGGATGTTTTTGTGTTGTTTTCTTTTCTTTGCTCTCCAGGTGGTATGCAAACTGGTTTTTGTCTGTGGAGACGGTGCTGGCAGAAGAATCCTTCACCCTTATCAACATTATTGGCTGCACTTGTGGAGGATGTTCATGTGCAGGCCTAATGACTTGCAGCACCTGTGGATGATGCTCACGTGCAGACTTAAAGACTTTCAGCTGAAGCAGATAATGAGATGGCGTTCTGCATTTAAGCCATGAGTGATTCAAGCAGAATTGCCGGGAACTCGACCTTGTGACGTTCGTTTGTGAGACGCTGAGGACCGCGCCTGGGTTTGACACATCGTGCCTGTGAAGAAGGACGGCTGAGGGACACATGCTGTCAGCACACGTCAGAGGTGATTGATTGTCTGAATAAGTGTTAACAGTAATTTGGTATTTTGTTACGCAGTATATTTTAACATTGATGAGAATTGTGCAGCTCGCTTCTCACGGCCGTGGCGTGCGGACTGATGATCCTCCACCTGTTGTGAGAAGCTGCTCATTTATATAAAGCTTAAATTCAGACCTGAATGTGTTGCTGATAGTGTGTGCCTTTGAAGGATATTAGTTGTAGCTGTTGACTTACCTCACCTCTTCTATCCTTCACAGAGTCAGTTTGTCGTGTCCACCTGGGGGGTGTTTGGCGGTGAATTTGAGTCCAGAAGCGCCGGGCTTCGATCCCTTTGGGCGCTGGAGAGCGCGCCGTCCTTCACTCCGCCAGACAAACCATATATTATGTTGTACACAATTATTGCACAGAAAGGGAAATAAATGTTTTGTTTTTGGAACTGCTTTCTGGTTATTTGGCGCTGGGTTCAGTCAGACGCAGGTCCGCTCCTCAACCCGCGTCGGCACATAACAGACACCATGTTAAATTCGTGTCAACCGCTGTTTATCTCCATTAAAATGAACTTTTTTAATACAACAAAAATTCTGTTTTATTAACACACAAATAGATCAATATATTAAATAGCAAGAACAATTCATAGACAGAATCCCCTCCCCAAACCTTTCTGCTGCTTTTGCGGTGTAAACAGTGAGAACACTGTGGAACATCATGCGATCCCTCTCCCAAGGCAGTGGACTGATGTACTCCTTACTGGTTGGTTCAGTGAATGAAAGTGTCCCCTCTCACATTTATTTGTCTCTGTGGAATAAACAAAAATGTACTATGAGTTTGGAAACACAAGATCAGATGCAGCTTTTGCCACAAATAGACTTGGTGCATGTTTGAAGAGAAGAAGAGTGTAGATATATGATTTTAAAATGCTTTTGAAAGACACCACCATGCTACTGGTGAGCTAGCATGCATTGAATTGGGTGGTGGATATCAGCTGTGCAGACCCATGACCTCCAAAACGGGTCTTTGACAGATTTGGTCAGCATTCGTCTTTTAGAAAGTTAATACAGATCAGTCACAAGAATTCCTTGATGTGATGTGATCCTGATTTTTGAGATGTAATTGGGACACCCGCACCTTCAGCAATTAACAGTGGCAGGTAGCCCTTTGTGATGTCATAAAGTGGATGTTAAAGAAATAATTGCCATCAACATTTAAGGAGTAATCACCTAAGTGCAGTGTTTTGCAGAATTTGAGAATGTGGTTATTTGTGAGGTAATTTCTACCCACATATAGGCCATTAGCAGCCATTTTTTTGTGCCGGTATTTTTATGTGAACCTTTGCTTTGGCCGATTCAGCTAATGCTTCTATCTGTTGCCATGGAGACTGACAGAGTTGGGGTGTTGCTGTGGAAACTGAAGGACTGCTCCTCAGTGCTCACAGCATCCCCCTCTACCGCTTGAGCCATGAAGCAAACACACACATAGTCATAAACACACAAATCTTACCCCAGTAATGGCTGACTGAAGGTCCGGAGAGAGTGAGAATGAAAGAATGTCAGTAATAGAGAATGCAAGAAAGGGAGAGAGAGGTGAAGAAGAGAAAGAGAAATGGATTTATTTGATTATTGGCCATTATTGTAGTGTATTTTATTTATTTATTTTTTGTAAATAATGGTATACATTGTGTGTTTTCACACACAGGCTACCGTACTGTATAGTATATCTAAACAAATGTGCTACATGCATAGAGATAGATAGACGAACTAGAGGGTGGGCGCCTTACACCAAACATGTATTACTAATGTCCCACCATGGGGAGCTGTCCGCCATCACTGAATAGGGCTAGAAGTGCCCCCCAAAAATGTAAACCAATGCAAACTAGTCACTCCTCAGCGAAGCAGCAGATACATTTATCTTAATGAAATCATGAAATTAAATAAGTAAGCTCTCAGCACTTCCAAGATAATCGAACGACATTGTTCTACCAAAAAGAAGGTACATGCATGTGCGACTAGATCAACAGTCTGTTTCGTCTGCATATGTGTCCAAAACCAACTGACACAAACACGTGTTTCATGCATTTTTTTTTTCTGAGCAGCCCCAAATGCTCCAAATGTGTTTAAATTCTCTATTTACAGTACTACATTCATGCATTTCAACCGGTATGTTCTTGTCTTGATGAACAATGCTCATGGTTATGCTGGTGCAGTTTGTCTTAATTTTCTGCAACACAAACAAAACAGAAAAATTTAAATAATCACTTGTGGAAACGTGCTTTTTAACCAGCTTGTCTTTGCTTAAAACAGCCGTAACATGCACGTCTATGCAACATTTCTACAGAGGCTCAAATACACCATAGAGCAGTTTCAATAAAACAGTACAATGTTAAACAGATTAAGAAACCAGTTGACATTGTTGTCTTTGCATTGACACTGCAAGCTGACCCATTCGGTGATGGCAGCTCTGCTTCCATGGTGGTATGCTGACGTCTCCACCCCTAGATCTCCTCTCTGTCTCTGTGACTATGTGTCATTGGATTAAGGATGGGACCGATCCGATTCCGGAGTGGTATCGGAAATTATCGATCCAACCTGCAACATTTTCCGATACTGGAGAAGAGCCACTGTGAATCCTCTCAACTGCTGTTGTTTGCTCTCTGCTTGTTTACTGCTGAGCGGGAGGAGGGGTGAAGTTTTCTGAAGCCAGGATGTTTGAGAGAGCTCTCTTCCGCAGTGTTCTCACTGCGAATAGCGGCAAATTTGCACCCAGCTCTCGGCTTCAAATTGTCTGTTCGTCGAGCATGGATTTTCTGAAAAATTAACTGAATTGTTGCTGAAAATGTGTGCTAAAAAGTTAGCCGCTTCACTGTCCCGAGGCTGTAAAACACCAGCTCAGCGTTCAGCCGAGGAGGACAGTGAACAGAGATTCTGTCCATTGAAAGGGAAAAAGTCTCCATTAAAATCCTGCGCGTGAGCTTCGATGTTGACATTTATTTTAAAGTTGAAAGCCTTTGTTTTTCCCAAAAGTTCGAAGTTTGCGCAGCACTTAAACAATGAGAGAGGAAGAATAACAGAGAGAGACGGAGGGAGAGAGGAAGAGAGAGAGGCTGAGCGAAAGAGGAGAGAGAGAGAGAGAGAGCTGTCTTTTCTCTTTAAGGCTATAAAAATAAGGCTATAAAAGTCTAGAAAAAATAAAAGTACTTAATTCTTTCACCAGAACATCAAATCTAGGCTTTCATCTTAGATACACCTTCTTGCAAATTGTAGCTCAACTTTCAGGTCTCCTTTTTAAGAAAATCCTCATATAAAATCATCATAATGATAATAATATTAAAGCAAACAGAGATCTGATATTGGATCGGAAAAGTATCGGTATCGGTAGATATCCGAATTCACGTATTGGGATCAGATTGGAAAAGAAAAATTGTGGATCGGTGCATCCCTAAATCAGGTGCTTCACGGACATTGTTCAGCTCCCACTCAGTCTGACAGGGAAAAGTGTCTTCACTTGGATGATTCATTGTTTCATGGTTGGATGGGTCATTGCTGAGAACAGCACAGTAGTGTTTGGATGTTTTTATTCACTGATTAACATGAGTAATTGTTGTGGAGAATGACTGCAGACTGAACACAACTTCAGTTTTCTGATAAGTTACACTGATGTACAGTTTTGCACTTGAACGAGTTTAATTGGCTCTATCGATGCAACAACTCGATGTCCATTAAATCTGTTCAGAGGATCCTTGAGTACCGCTGAAATGACTTTGCATCAAAAGACCAGTTACTTCGCGAGAATCAGATGAGGAATATTAATTTCATTGTGGAAGAGTGTCAGCTATGATACAGTGAATCTGGAAAGTAATCACCAGGCTTCACTTTTTCTACATTTTGTTATGTTATAGCCTTATCCAAAAATGGATGAAATTAATTTTTTCCCTCAGAATTCTACAACTACTCACAACACCCAATAATGACAACATGATTTTTTTTTTTAATTTTTGCAAGTTTGTTAAAAATATAAAACTAAGAAACCACTTGTACATAAGTATTCACACCCTTTGCTCAATACTTTGTTGATGCTCCTTTGGAAGAAATTACAGCCTCAAGTCTTCTTGAATATGATGCCACAAGCTTGGTGCACCTATCTTTGGGCAGTTTTGCCCATTCCTCTTTACAGCACCTCTTAAGCTCCATCAGGTCGGATGGGGAGCGTTGGTGCACAGCCATTTTCAGATCTCTCCAGAGATGCTCAATCGGATTCAGGACTGAGCTGTGGCTGGGCCACTCAATGACATTCACAGGGGTGTCCCGAAGCCACTCCTTTTACTATCTTGGCTGGCCATTGTACTGCTGAAAGATGAACTGCCACTCCAGTCTGAGGTCAAGGTTTTAATCCAGGATGTGTCTGTACATTACTGCATTAATTTTTCCTTTAATCCTGACTAGTTTCCCAGTTCCTGCCACTGAAAAACATCTCTACAGCATGATGCTGCCACCACCATACTTCACTGTAGAGATAGTGCCTGGTTTCCCCCAAACATGACGCCTGGCATTCATACCAAAGAGTTCGATCTTTGTCTCATCAGACCAGAGAATTTTGTTTCTCATGTTCTGAGAGTCCTTCAGGTGCCTTTTGGCAAACTCCAGGTGGGCTGCCATGTGCCTTTTACTAAGGAGTGGCTTCCTTCTGGCCACTGTACCGTACAGGCCTGATTGGTGGATTGCGGCAGGAAGGTTCTGGAAGGTTCTCCTCTCTCTACAGAGGAATGCTGGAACTCTGACAGAGAGAGACCATCAGGTTCTTGGTCACCTCCCCGACTAAGGCCCTTCTCCCCCAATCGCTTGGTTTATGGGCGGCCAGCTCTAGGAAGAGTCCTGGTGGATCTGAACTTCTTCCATTTACGGATGATGGAGGCCACTGTGCTTATTGGGACCCTTAAAGCAGCAGAAATGTTTCTGTACCCTTCCCCAGATTTGTGCCTCAAGACAGTCCTGTCTCAGAGGTCCACAGACAATTCCTTTGACTTCATGCTTGGTTTGTGCTCTGACATGTACTGTCAACTGTGGGACCTTATATGTAGATAGGTGTGTGACTTTCAAAATCATGTACAATCAATGAATTTACCCCAGGTGGACCCCAATTAAGCTGTAGAAACATCTCAAGAATGATCAGTGGAAGCAGGATGCACCTGAGCTCAATTTTGAGCTTCATGGCAGAGGCTGTGAATACTTATGTACAGTGTTGCCACAGTTACTTTGAAAAAGTAATCCAATTACTGATTGCTGATTACTCCTTGAAAAAGTAACTTAGTTACTTTACTGATTACTCAGTTGTAAAGTAACTAAGTTAGATTACTAGTTACTTTTTTAGTTACTTTCCCCAGCTGCCGACAACAACCCACCTCAACATGACAATGATACCTGTTTTGCCAAAACCTACTTTATAGTCACCCTTCTTAACTTCAATGAAATAAATACTTGTTTTATAAAAGTAAAATAAAGACCTCTTTCTTGACCTCATATTTAACTGTTGACAGCACTGTAACAGTAAAACTTGTAGTTTCGAACCTACATTGTTTATAAATGTAACTATTAAATTCATTCTAGCATTTTTTCATTCTAACATTTAAATCTCTCTAATATTTTACTTGTCGAAATTACTATTATTTTAAGTAGTATTAGTAATTGTAGTAAAAAAAAAAAAGGCTTCAAAACTGGACCTTTAATCCAGGGGTGTTGTGGGGAAGGGGGGCACATCCCTCCCCCATGCCCCCATTCCATCTGGATTCGCCCCTGCTTTGGCCTTTGAGCACAAAGAATGGAACATTTATTTATGCAGAAAACATGACCAGATTTACAGGTAAGAAAGTTTTATTGCGTTTTCACATCATGTGGTCCTCAGAAAGAGAGTGTAGGTGCATTTGAGTGGAAAATAGTGTTAGTTGTTGACGCGTCGCGTAGGATCAGCTGTTTTTAACGAGACGATACAGAGCGGCTCAGCTCAGAATTCTAAATAAAGGAGGGAAGAAAGTATAAAAATGTCTTGGTAAAGCTCAGTGCTGGTGTGCTGATCACCGCGCTTTAAGAGGTGAGGACGAGTCGAGCAGCTGCAAAAAACCGTGGATGAAAAGCTCACAGCTCGCTGAAAGTGGACAGTTCAGTCGAACCCCGACCTCCTGCCCACAGACCAAGTTTAATGCTGCTATCGACCCACAATGAAAAATAATAGTAACGCACAGTGACATGGAGAAGTAACTTTAATCTGATTACTGATTTGGAAAGATTAACGCGTTAGATTACTCATTACTAAAAAAAGTGGTCAGATTAGAGTAACGCGTTACCGGCATCACTGCTTATGTACATCTGATTTCTGTGTTTTTTTTTTAATCCTTAATCAATTTGCAAAAATCTAAAAAAAACCTCTTTTACATTGTCATTATGGGGTAATGTGTGTAGAATTTTGAGATAAGACTGTAATATGTGGAAAAAGTGAAGCGATCTAGTCTCTATAATTTGCTTCAGGTTTGTGCTGGTTTGTGCTGTTTGCATATAATGATAATAAAATGATTAATCAGCAACCTCTGTGAAAGTCAAGGTCAAAGGTTTGGATTGATGGATTAAACCTGGTGGAAGGGTTGTTTTTAGTCCAGGATAAAGTTAGACAGAAAATTTTGGACAGATGTGATCAAATGTCAAAGCCACACAGAATTTTATATTTTGTATTCTGAAGAATTATAAGATAAGATAAGAAAAGCCTTTATTCATCCCTTAATGGGGGAATTTCAGTGTCACATCGCAGCATAGAACAGTATGCAATAAGGCTGCAACTAATGATTATTTATATATTATAAGTAATCAATTATTCTTATTATATCAGTTATTTTCTTGGCTTAGTTGATTAGTTGTTATGTCCAAACAATGTAAAGAAAAAGTGAGAAATGTTAAGTGACACCTTGTGCCCAAAAAGATTCAGTTTACAGTCAGATATCAGTAAAGCAGCTAGTAAAATAAATCAGAAACTATTCACATTCAAGAAGCTGAAATACTGTACACTCTATACACACACACATACACACAGAGATCCCAAAGAGGAAGAGAGTCACAGTGGGGTTATTTGAAAAAAAATCTCTTTTTGACAGTTTCTGACTTTTTCTTACATACTTGTAATTTTGTTTTGGATCTGTAACTGTGTGCTGGTGCAGTTCCAAATCATATATTGGTTCACAAAGCTGTCAAAAATGCATCTTGGCTGCACGATACATGCCTACATGTTTCACAGTAAGCTCTCATTCGCACTTTTATTTGAGACTGTGAATGCATACTGATGTACAACTAATGCACACCTCTGTTTGCAAAGGAAACTTGCTTGCTGTTTCTTGCTGTCAGTGTGCATTCATATCAGACTTAAAGAGTCCACATAAATGAATACCTTGATTGTGACCATCATAGGGTGCACCGCTCGACTGGTAACCATGATGCCATTGTTGCAGGACAAAAGCTTCAACAAAAGCTTTAAGTATTTGAGTTGTTTTTGTTTTAAATCATGTGATACTTGGTAGAAAATGTGTTGCCCTGTACCCCCACCTTAAATTTGTGCTACTGCTCATAGGACTGGACTTAGTCTCAAAACATCTAAATTATGGGAAAGTCAGTGAAATGTAGGACAGTACTGCTGGCAGTCATGTTAGCATCCTCTTCTTGATATTACTTTTGAGATATAGTGTTCCTTTGAGTTGTTTCCTATGACTCCGATTAATTTCTGCTCTATCCTTTTGTCCGAGGTGCCAGAGATGGAGCAGCAATTGCAACATTACTTAGGGTCCTTTCTCACTGGGCTGCAACAGCCTGCGAATGGCAATTGTGAAGGAAATCTCTTGATTTTGTGCTGTGTTGCTGGGTGGTGCTCTTCCCTCGCTTCACTTGCAGGGCATCACAAGCATTGCACCTAGATTTTGAATTGTTCAGAGTTGGAGAGGTGACAAGGCTCCTCCCATTATGCTCCCAGCATGCCGATCCACCTTGGATCTGCTGTGGGGACCTCGAGTGAAAAAACAAGGGAGCAGCAAAAGGAACTTACTAAGTTATTGCTGAATGAATCAAATCAAATGAAAGGATGCACAGCCCCGAAGCACTGATAGACATCGCTGTGTCACAGAGAAGAGGCTGGTCCAGCGAGTGGATGAGCGTTGTCTCTGTGCCAAGGACAAAAGGAGGATATAAGTGAGGGATTATATATCCAGCAGGGACATCGTTCTGCAAGTTGTTGAGTGCACTGTAGGCTTTTTATTCTTATTTTTTTATTATTTTGCTATCACTGGGCACTCCAGCATTTTCCAAATGTGCTCAAGTCTGCCTTAAGTCTGCCTTAAGTCTGCCGATGAGCACCATGGCCCATTGTGCATTGTTGGGTTTATGGTCGTTGCTGAGGTTTATCATGAACTGTCTCTGATGATCCCACTTAACTCTTGACAAATGTCAAATACGCCACTGGATTTTATTAGTACCTGGATGCTTAGTTTCACCATCTCTATCTTTGCATGTTTGACATTTCTTTGTTGTTTCTTTGTTGAATCAATTTTTTTTTAGCGATTGTAGCTTTTGAGAAGGAGTTGTAGTATTGTATGAAGAAACTGGGAGTGGTGATTATGTCAATGTTAGCAGTCAAAGCTTTCAATAGAAGACATCAGACGTCTGAATCTGACATCTACTCCACAGGTTTTGGCTCCTGTTGACAAAACAACAGTCAGACATTCCCTTTCACCTCCAAATATGTTTTTTACACTGCAGATGTTATTTCCTGAAATGTCACACCATTTGCACAGTCAGTTGGTGGTAAAACTTTCTCAATAACTCGCGTTTCACAACACAGCTATGCTGTTGAAGGCAATGTGTCATAAAAAAGTGGAAATTTTTGTGAGTTTTTTAAGGTGATCTGTTATGTTGGTTTTGTCGGACAGCAGCTTGTTAAGTCACTGTGCTGCGCCTGAACCAGGGCTGCTAATTTGTGGCCCTCAGGCCACATTTGTCCTGGCCTCCTTTTGCGTGGACATGGTTTATCATCATCATCAGAGGCTCCAGCACATTCAGAACTGCGCTGCCCAGGTCCTGATGAGGAAGCGCAAATATGACCACATCACCCCCATACTTCATTCCCGGTCCAGCAGAGGATTGATTACAAGATCTGCCTGTTGACCCAGTGCCTCCATGGCCGCACCCATGCTTACAAAATGATGTAGAACCTTGTTTTACTGTCAGCCTCAAAACTAACACAAAGTACTTTTAAACCTCTGTAGGATTTATTCTCAAAGAAATTAAAGTATTATCTGTTTTGCATTTCCACAATTTATGTGAGTTGTCTTTTTTCCAATAAAACATGACAGTATGAGTTCACTTTCATGCACTTGATGTTGGTCTAAGCATCTTTGTTGCTACTTAACTTAAAGTAGAACTACATAATGGCAACTAAAGCTTCTGTCCATCCACCTACACTCTAAAAATCGAGAGTGTTTACGACCATAAGCTGTCTGCATGTGTCAAGTAGTGACTGTGCATATGTTTGTGTAAGAACAGTAAATATGTTTGTATTAGCCTGTAGCTTATCAGTGAGTAAGTAGCATTTGTTAGCTTGCTGTAATAAGTTGTGTTGTTTATACTGCAGCCTGCACAGATTCATGATGAAGCTGTGAAAACTCTTGTTGTGTTGTAAAGAACTCCTCCGTCTGAAGCTGTCTAGTGTCTGACACTTATTGTGCAAGAGCTTTATTTGTTGATATGGGGTTGCTTCTTTTCTCTGTTGCGAAAATCAAGCGAGTCAGCAAAAAGAAAAACGGTGGAACAAGATGAGACTGACTGGCATGGGTGACAGGAAAACGTTGGTGATAAAAGAAGAAAGTACCCCCCCAGGTTTGACCGTTGGTCAAAAACCAATTAATAATTAATAGCATAGGCTTGTGTGTCATACATCACACTGACAAAGTGAGCAACCTCGGGGTAATTTTTGATCTTACGTTGTCCTTTGACCTCATAACATCTCTAATACATTAGAGATGTTATGAGGACTGCTTTCTCCCATCTGTGAAATAAAGCGAAGGTTTGTCCCATCCTGTCTATGGCTGATGCTGAGACCCTGATTCATGCATTTGTCTCTTCTAGATTGGATTATTGCAATGTTCTATTTTCTAGTTTACCACAGTCCTGCATTAGGGGTCTCCAGTTGGTACAAAATGCTGCTGCCACACTTTTGACACAAAGCAGAAAGTTTGATCACATTAAGCCCATTTTGTCATCTCTTCACTGGCTTCCTGTTTCTGTGAGATCGGATTTTAAGGTTCTGCTACTAACCTATAAAATAGTTCACAGACTGGCACCTCCCTTCCTAGCTGAACTAATTAAACCCTACGGACCGGCCCGGGCTTTGCTTTTGCAGGATGCAGGACTACTATGTGTAATGATTGTGTACTGTACAAAATGGTTTTGTATCTTTGGAATAATAATTCAGGGCAGCATTGTGAACATCACCCAACAGTAGGGTGACTAATGTTGGTTCCAAAGAGCCCATGGTTTGGACTCAAAGCCCTCAGTCTGTCTTGTAGAAACAAACATGAACATGCACAGTTGACCAGAGCCAGGAGTTGTTGCACGTCTTGACATATTCATACTGTGTGGAAATACATGCAACCAAAGTGTGTAGTGAAGCCAAGCTACAACTCAGGGCACCTCATCATCATCATTCCACCAGAGAAGCTCCCACCTGGCTGTGTTTGTTGCCAAGTCCTCCCGAGCAGACACTCCAAATGCATATACACATAAAGTAAATCTCTTCAGCTGCTCCTTTGTTTTCACTCTGGGTCACCAAACCAAGCGCACTAACCACCTGGTCACCACCCCGGCCCACATGCATACAGGCATATATAACATATTATAGCACTGGAATGACTTTGTGCCAAACGGTTACTTTGGGAGACTACAATGAGGAGTACCAGTTGTGTTGTGAGGGACCATCACTTGTGATATTTTGGCCATGTGGCGTGTTTCTCTGGGCATGATCCAGCATGCAGATGCCTCAGTGTTGAAGATGCCATCAACAACACAGTCTCACTTCCAACCCTTTACATTTTGACACAAAAGATTAGCTTTTTAACCAAAGTCAATATGTGATGAGTTGGGTACCCCCTTTGCATCACTATATGGTGTACAGAGAAAAGCTAACAATAACCCTAAAAAAACTGCTGTGGGAAAAAAAAAACACATTTCCCTACCCGCCACTATGTCACATGAAGGTACAACCCAATTTGTCACATAGTGATGCAGAGGGCCACTGACCAAACGTCAAAATATGAGGAGGTGGGAGTGAGAATGTACATCCAGCATCTGGGAAAGATCAATGGGACACCCACATTTCACTTGGCTGTGACAGATAGATGGTTCCTTTGAGAGATGGGGATGGACCAGTTACTGCCTGGGTGGTTGTCATTCAGGATTCAAGGTGATTCCTCAGCATGGTGGATGCACCAGGACATGCTTCCAAAACTTCATTGTTGACAGACACTCTGATGTGATTTCTGTGCGAGCAGGAGGCACAGACGTTTGTGTGTGTGTGTATCTTTGTGGCTGTGCCTGAATGAGCCCTGCACATGTGGTGTTAAAATGTAGAGAGTCAGTAGATGTATAAAACCGGAGAAGCTGTCTTTTCCTGACTCCCCTCTTTTTCTGCTGTGAACTTTGCAGTTCCCAGCCGGCTGATTAAACAGGGCTTCCTCGAGAACTACAATCGATTTCAAACGCCTGTCAATCACACTCACGCACCCACACTCTCTTTCGCCTTCTGCTGCATTTTACCCTTCCTGTGTGTGTGTGTGTGTGTGTGTGTACATCCCAAATCGACAAGAACTGGAAATCAGATCTAATCTCTCTCTCTCTCTCTCTCTCTCTCTCTCTCTCTCTCTCTCTCTCTCTCTCTCTCTCTCTCTCTCTCGCTCTCTCTCTCTGGTCTCAGATGTTTTTCTTTCTTCTGAGCTGAGGACAACAACCCATTCATCTGTGGTAAGTCTCAGTCTCTCCCTTTCTCTGTTTTTAAACCCGGTCTCTCTCTCTCTCTCTCTCTCTCTCTCTCTCTCTCTCTCTCTCTCTCTCTCTCTCTCTCTCTCTCTGTGCTGCATATTCCTTTTGGCTCTGCTGCAAAGATGCTGCGTCACCGTGGCGACTTCATGGCGGCACACTTGTAGAATGACTGCAGGAGAAGTAGCAGAGTACAACAAATATTTTTGTTCATTTTGTCTCGTACAGTAGATACTCTGTGTGTGTCTCTTCGAGATTGTTATCTCCTTATTGAGGGGAAAGCATTCGTGTGTCAGTGAATTTATGTATTTTTCTGATGTATTCTAGAGGTTTTAAGCACGTTTTCTTTCTTTCGTGTTTTATTGGTTAGGCAGTCTGCATGTGGGTGTGTGCGTGGGTGTCTAGACACTCCCAGACAGAGTTGTTCTGTGTGGCTGTTCTGCTGTCACATGGTTCAGGTGCAGCATAGAAAGACACGTTATCCACTCTCATTGAAACGCTGTTGATTCATTCTGTTTGGCAAATAAAATGCTGGTGGTGAATGTTCTCATCCCTTGCTGTAAGAAGTGATGATAAACACAAAGAAGAAGACAAAAAGCCTGGTGGATTTAAAAGGAATTTTTTTTATTATTATTTGCCAAAATTATACCATTCATCATCACCAGGAATGGTGAAAACAGAAATTAATAATAAGTTTAATTTAAGTTTAATAATAAGGTTTTCAAATTTCTTGAACTGATCATGTTAACTTTACATATATCATTTAAAAAGTTTCCAAAAATAACCTATTTGCTGTATCCAAGGTCTGTTAGAAAAGAACAATTCTGGGCTCCTCAGCACAATTGTGATGGTAGGAATGACCCAGTTGAGACAAACAGCACTTCATCGACTGATTTGCAGGCTGGAGTAGAGAGCAGAGCATGAAAATAATGCAAGGTTACAGTGAAAAAGTGGAACAGAAAAAGAAACATACTTATATTATATGTACAGCATGCAGAGTCCCCAGTCCCCTCCCGCCCCCACTGTTACAAAAATATGTATATCGATTCCATCATTTTAAAATTTTTTAAAACAAATTTTCATTAAGCTACAACCTCATTTTTTTTCTTGTTTTACAATTGTTACAGGTGTCATTGTAACTAGGGCTCGACCTGATTTACATTTTGAGATAATCTGGGCTTGTCAGAGTGGCTTCAATGGAACTGTGCCTCCCCTTGGGTTAATTTACATGCGGATAGGTGCCTTTAAAACAGCAAAATACTGGGAAACTTCCAAATGCTGAACTAACATTGCCTGACACCAAAATCATAACGCCCCTTCACACATAATGTGAATTTGGTTCGATTTGCGCATAAAGTGCACATGAAGCAGGAATCATGTGCAAAACGTGTGAAATCGTAGCTGCCTTGAACACCTGTTGCTGCAACTATTTGCGCAAACCAGTGGCTGAAAGACATGATTGTGCACTGTGCGAACCATCGAACCCTCTCGCGGTAGGTCATATTCATATTCGGCCATATTCCAGGTGACACACATGAACATCTAACACTGCTTGTTTGGCACTTAGAAAATGTGTGGCCATTCGCACTATTAACATGACAACAGTCAGCAGACAATCATTGTCGTGCTGGCAGTAACAATTTGTCTAAGTACTCCACGAGTGTGGCTTTGGCTCTGTGCGCTGAACTAACAGGAGGTGTGGCCATCCGACCGACTGCAGCTGGACATCCCAGTGGACAACATGTACTGCGTTTGATGGAAATGGAATAACAACTGCCCACTGTGACGCGCATGTATCTGCTGGCTGTCATCACGGTGGACATAAATAAAAACATATATCGCTGTGGCGGAGGGCTGCAGCAAGCACACACATGCTGCAGCCCATTGACAGGTTCCCCCCAAGGTTTGAAATGGACCATCAGATCATAACACACAGCAGGCGATCTGACTGTCACCCCTGTGAGCTTTGTTTCACATGATGCAGTGTTAGTCCTGCGGCGCGCCCTCCACAAGATACGCACGCGGAACCGGCTGTACATCGCCAGCAGATGTGGACATGAGAAGAGTGAACTGCTTCTCATTCATATCATTTCATGACTGTACATCAGTGACCATGGGTCATCTACAGAGGAACAGACGGATCATATTTGTATTGTCCACTTGATAAATGCGGGGTTTTTATATGGTGTGTGGTTTTATTTGTTTTTTAAAATACTGTCCATGTCCTTTCTGATATCAGGCAGTTTCTGTGGCACCTGTCCACAGAACAGTTACGGTAGCTCAGTAGTAAAGTTTGTGACTAGAAATCAGGCTTTTGGAAAGCCGTGGGTTCAATTCCCGTGGGTGGCATGTAATTTTTTATTTTTATTTTTTTTATGGTTCATGCATTGCGGGAACACAGTGCCAGGCAGCCTGCTGTTGTCCGCGTTGCATGAACCATCGCACCGGCAATCAAACACGCTTGCCCGTCAGCGTGATGTTTCGTGGTTCACTCATACGAGCTCTACCGCCGTGAATCGCCCTGGAGTTGTACGTATTCGCACTTTGTGTGAAGGGGCCCCTAAGATTTTAAACAGAAACAATGCTGACAGTCATAGTACTAAATAATGTTCTCCTTTAAGTATAGCTCTTTTGTCTTTCATTTGTTACTATTATGAAATTGTCGTGTTGTATGCAAAGCCTATGTCAGTATAATACATTGTAATCAGCTTGTCTCATCCCACTGTGAGTAGTAAGAATGTGACAGGAGCCAGAAATGCTAGAAACTACTTGAGGCTCAGGGCGTCAATCAACACAATCTGGTTTGGTTGATAAATAAACATTGTTTTAATCTTATATCATTCAGATAAATTGGACCGCCCCCACTTTCTTACATTTGCCAAAGCGGTTATGTTTTTCACCCATACATATCTTGTGTGGTGCTGGTCTGGATCCAGTAGATAATTACAGATACTATTTTCACTTTTCTCAACATCATTTAATCAATTTCTCATGAAATAATACATGGACTTGAAAACACAGAGATGCCAAAACATTTGCATAGCACTCTATACATATCGAAGTGCCTGACATCCTTAAAAATAATCTTTTTACTTTTGCACAGTTGAGAGTTTTCCCCCTTCCTTATGCTCAGTGGTGGGATCTGAGCTTGACATGCTCTTTCAAAAATCCACACAGGAAAAAAGCAGCATTTTGTGACCTATTCCTTCTGTTAACATGAACCACTGCCACTTAACTGTGTTCTACTCACCAGTGCAAAGCGGCATACATCAAAGCTAATGCCTTCAGAAGAAAGTCAATATCAATGGTTCCAAAAAAGAGACAGATGGTTTTTCTTGGAAGATGGCAGACTGAAAAGCTTAAATTCCCAGTCAGTTAACACTCAGAAGATGGATAAAGAGAGGAATCGAAACCATCCCCTTGTTACCACTTCCACCAACAACAGAGCACAGTTTGTGGCAGCACAGTGGCTCAGTGGATTGCAGGGTTGCCTCACCAGAGAGAAGGTCCCAGGTTCGCTTCTGATTGGTCTTTCCTGAGGGGCGTTTGCATGGGTTCCCATGGGTGCTCTGGCTAGCTCCCAGCTTCAAAGACATGATAGTTTAGGTGAATACATGGCTCTAAATTGGCCATAGGTGAGAGTACAGTGGCTGTGTGATTGTGTTTTGTCACTCTGTATGTGTCTGCCTGCAATAGAATGGTCTTCTGTCCAGGGTGGATCCCTGCCTCTTCACCAGTGACTGCTGGGGTAGGCATATTATGAATACATATTCATATTGTTGTGAAAGTGTAGTGACACGGACCCACAACAGGGGGCGCAAATGAACGGACAATAGAAGAAGTCAAATATGAACACTTTACTGTTGTGAATGCCACAACTACACACAGCAGATTATAGAACAAATACAGAATCAATCAATCAAGGTGTCGTGTGGGCAGGCTCGACAATAGGAGACGTCCGTCTGGAGAAGAACTGGAACCACACGATTTCCTCCGCCACCGAACCAGGAGAATACTGGAGCCGCCAAGTTCCGAGTCCCCAGGTGGCCACCGTCTCCGCGTGTCGGATCTGGTACTGCTGGCGAAGAGCAAAAACAGTCAGGTGTGGGTGTGTGTACACCCCGTAACAAGTATGGTGGTTATTCCACCTCCACCTATAATCCACACTCGTGTAGCTACTGTCAATCACTTAACTGGCGGGATGCAGAGCGAAGCAGTCGCGGCATACGCCGATTCCTCAGGAAAACAGCTGCAACAACGTATTCACTGAAACAACGTTAGTAGTGATAACACTCAGGCTGAGAACATTACCTCCTTGGTAGAACGATATCTCGGCAACGTGGTGGAGGTGTCGTCCTGCTTTTATTAGGGGTGAGGAGCAGATGATTGGTGACAGCTGTCATAGCCGCTGAGTGACAGCCGTCACCCCGGCCGCTCTTGTGGGGCGGCAGCGCCCTCTCGTGCCTGCAGCCTGCACTTCAGGCAGGGCGCCATATGGTGGTGGTGGGCCAGCAGTACCTCCTCTTCAGAGGCCCACACAACACATATTTCTGAGCGTATCTACTGGCCACTTTTGTCACTTCTTTGTGTTACTTTTATCCTTTCACATTCACACAAAGAGAATCTGGAAACTTGAAGCATTTTTTCTCTGTTTCTCTCTCTCTCTCTCTCTCTCTCTCTCTCTCTCTCTCTCTCTCTCTCTCTCTCTCTCCATCAGGTTAAATGCTAGTGGCATTTTCCAGCAGGTGTACTTGACCTTCTCTGCTTCATGTATCCTCTACTTTGTCAATTTTTCCTTCTCTGTTCATAACACAGGGTGGCAATCAAGCGTGATAAGGCAGGTGATCTTGACCTGGTAGTCACTTTTTTCCCCACACACTGCACTCACTGGTCACTGTCCAAGTATATAAAACCATGCTCTTAAAATGTTTAACAATGGGTGTATTGCATCCAGTGCATCCAGAAAGTATTCACAGCACTTCACCTTTTCCACATTTTGTTATGTTACAGTCTTATTTCAAAATGGATGAAATTCATATTTTCTCAAAATTCTACTCACAACACCCCATAATGACAACATGAAAAAAGTTTTTTGAAATTGTAGCAAATTTATTAAAAATAATACAAAAGAAATCACATATGTATAAATATTCAAACCCTTTGCTCAGTACTTTGTTGATGCATGTTTTGCAGCGATTACAGCCTCAGGTCTTCTTGAATATGATGTCACAAGCTTGGCACACCTATCTTTGGGCAGTTTTGCCCATTCCTCGTTGCAGCATCTCTCAAACTCCATCAGGTTGCATGGGGAACATCGGTGCACAGTCATTTTCAGATCTCTCTAGAGATATTCAAATGGATTCAGGTCTTCAGCGTTTGTGTTATTGGCTAAGCTGAGTTAACCCGATGGCTAAGCTAAGCTACTGACAGCCGGCTTCTGGTGGAGCAAGACTGTTTTCCTATGGACAAAAAACAGCAGTGGAGCAGTAATAATTTTACATGACTTTCTGTGTGTGTGTGTGTGTGTGTGTACACAACAGGAGTGAAATCAGAGACACCACTTTCACATACATATTCAGTGTTATTGAGACGTATGCAATGTTTTTGTTTTTTTTTCCTTTTCTGAGTACATCGCAGGTTACAAAGAGGCGAGACGGACCTATGTTGATCTCAAAATACAAGTATGTCAATAGAAGAATGTATCCTGTAGTTCTTGACCAAGTTTGCACACACTGCAGCAGGGATTTTGGTCCACTCCTCCATACAGATCTTCTCCAGATCTTTCACATTTCAAGTTTCAGCTCCCTCCAAATATTTTCTATTGAGTTCAGGTCTGGAGACTGGCCAGGCCACTCCAGGACCTTAAAATGCTTCTTATGGTGCCACTCCTTAGTTGCCCTGGCTGTGTGTTTCAGGTCATTGTTATGCTGGAGGACCCAGCCACGACCCATCTTCAATGCTGTTACTGAAGGAAGGAGGTTGTTTGCCAAAATCTCACGATACATGACCCCATCCATCTTCCCTTCAATACGGTGCAGTCGTCCTGTCCCCTTTGCAGAAGAGCACCCCCAGAGTATGATGTTTCCACCCCCATGCTTCACGTTTGGGATGGTTTTCTTGGGGTTGTTCTCATCCTCCAAACATGGCGAGTGGAGTTTTGGAGTGTGATTGATTGAGTGTGTGGACAGGTGTCTTTTATACAGGTAATGAGTTCAAATAGATGCAATTAATACAGGTAAAGAGTGCAGAGTGCACCAACAGCATTTCCTGTATATTCGTTTTGTGAATTGTTCTGTAATTTATGTCTGCATGGCTCAAGCAGAGGGTCACCCCTTTGAGTCTGGTCTGCTTGACGTTTCTTCCTCAGAGGGAGTTTTTCCTTACCACTTGTTGCTCTGGGGGTTAGTAAGGTTAGACCTTACTTGTGTGAAGCGCCTTGAGGCAACTCTGTTGTGATTTGGCGCTATATAAATGAAAATAAATTGAAATTGAAAAAAAAAAAACAGAATAGGAGGACTTCTATAAGGAAAAAATAACAGATCTGTGAGAGCCAGAATTCTTGCTGGTTGGTAGGTGATCAAATACTTATTTCATGCAGTAAAATGCAAATTAATTATTTAAAAATCATACAATTAAATTTTCAGATTTTTTTTTTTTAGATTCTGTCTCTCACAGTTGAAGTGTATCTACGATAAAAATTGCAGACCTCTCCATTCTTTGTAGGTGGGAAAACACAAATACATATTTGCCTCAGTGTGTAACATCCCGATTCCACAGTTTTATTACAATCGGCCATGATACAAAAACAGTTCAAAAATGGGATGAAATGGCTTATTCTGGCTTGCCTCCTAGTAGGCTTCCCCCTCGGCCACAACATGTTTGAAGCTGTACTCACGAGGAATACACGGTTAAACACACCTAAACATGATTGAATCTGTTAAAACTATGAACAGCCGGTTGTTACCATGAACTAGCGACGATTTGGTGAATTGGATGTAAATTTTTAACAGCTTGAAAATTTCACACCGATTTCAAAATTGGTGCTCATGATGGCCGTAACTACCATGTATATCAATTTTGAAGTTAATAAGATGCTTCAAACCTGTCCTGGTTTGAAATGGACTCTGTGGAATAGCCCCATATGCAAGCTGTCTGACAGAAAATTATCTTTTTGAACCTTTACACTTTAGATTTAGGTCTCAGTACAAAGGGAAGTATGCTTTTCAGATTCAGATGCAAAAGGAATCATACCTTAAAACACACAAAGCTTTCTGTCCTTGTGTCAGTGCGTCAGTGCTCCTAGACAGAAGGACTTCTCAAGAATGAGGTTGATGCTGGCTGGCCTTTTGAAGTATGTCTGAATGATTTGGATCAATTCTTTTTCTGTTTTATTTTATTTTATTTATTTTTTTGGTTAGAGGGAACGCTGTGTTCTCTGGTCAGTCAAGCAGATTAAATTAAAAGTGATTTGGGAAGGTTGTGAATGGATGTTAAGGGAGGCATTACTGCTTCCACATGAGACTTAAAGATTTTACAGTACATACTGTTTCTGTCAGATGTGCTCTAATGCATACATAATTCAGTTAATTTTATTTACGCCACCCACAATACAAATGCTTTTTGTGCATTTTAAATTCCCTAGAATTCTCCATGAAAGTAAAAGAAAGTGCAGCACCTACTCAACAAAAATATAAATGCAACACTTTTGGTTTTGCTCCCATTTTGTATGAGATGAACTCAAAGATCTAAAACTTTTTCCACATACACAGTATCACCATTTCCCTCAAATATTGTTCACAAACTAGTCTAAATCTGTGATAGTGAGCACTTCTCCTTTGCTGAGATAATCCATCCCACCTCACAGGTGTGCCATATCAAGATGCTGATTAGACACCATGATTAGTGCACAGGTGTGCCTTAGACTGCCCACAATAAAAGGCCACTCTGAAAGGTGCAGTTTTGTTTTATTGGGGGGGGATACCAGTCAGTATCTGGTGTGACCACCATTTGCCTCATGCAGTGCAACACATCTCCTTCGCATAGAGTTGATCAGGTTGTCAATTGTGGCCTGTGGAATGTTGGTCCACTCCTCTTCAATGGCTGTGCGAAGTTGCTGGATATTGGCAGGAACTGGTACACGCTGTCGTATACGCCGGTCCAGAGCATCCCAAACATGCTCAATGGGTGACATGTCCGGTGAGTATGCCGGCCATGCAAGAACTGGGACATTTTCAGCTTCCAAGAATTGTGTACAGATCCTTGCAACATGGGGCCGTGCATTATCCTGCTGCAACATGAGGTGATGTTCTTGGATGTATGGCACAACAATGGGCCTCAGGATCTCATCACGGTATCTCTGTGCATTCAAAATGCCATCAATAAAATGCATCTGTGTTCTTCGTCCATAACAGACGCCTGCCCATACCATAACCCCACCACCACCATGGGCCAGTCGATCCACAACATTGACATCAGAAAACCGCTCACCCACATGACGCCACACACGCTGTCTGCCATCTGCCCTGAACAGTGTGAACCGGGATTCATCCGTGAAGAGAACACCTCTCCAACGTGCCAAACGCCAGCGAATGTGAGCATTTGCCCACTCAAGTCGGTTACGACGACGAACTGGAGTCAGGTCGAGACCCCGATGAGGACGACGAGCATGCAGATGAGCTTCCCTGAGACGGTTTCTGACAGTTTGTGCAGAAATTCTTTGGTTATGCAAACCGATTGTTTCAGCAGCTGTCCGAGTGGCTGGTCTGAGATGATCTTGGAGGTGAACATGCTGAATGTGGAGGTCCTGGCTGGTGTGGTTACACGTGGTCTGCGGTTGTGAGGCTGGCTGTTGGATGTACTGCCAAATTCTCTGAAACGCCTTTGGAGACGGCTTATGGTAGAGAAATGAACATTCAATACACGAGCAACAGTTCTGGGTGACATTCCTGCTGTCAGCATGCCAATTGCACGCTCCTTCAAATCTTGCGACATCTCTGGCATTGTGCTGTGTGATAAAAACTGCACCTTTCAGAGTGGCCTTTTATTGTGGGCAGGTCTAAGGCACACCTGTGCCACTAATCATGGTGTCTAATCAGCATCTGGATATGGCACACCTGTGAGGTGGGATGGATTATCTCAGCAAAGGAGAAGTGCTCACTATCACAGATTTAGACTGGTTTGTGAACAATATTTGAGAGAAATGGTGATATTGTATATGTGGAAAAAGTTTTAGATCTTTGAGTTCATCTCATACAAAATGGGAGCAAAACCAAAAGTGTTGCGTTTATATTTTTGTTGAGTATATATATATATATATATATATATATATATATATATATATATATGTTTTTTCGTGTTGTCATTATGGAGTGTTGTGAGTAGAATTTTTATGGGAAAAATGAATTTACTCCATTTTGGAATAAGGCTGTGTAACAACAAAATGTAGTAAAAGTGACGCGCTGTGAATACTTTCCAGATGCGCTGTATTTGGATACAAGAACAGCATTTTTAGTTTTAGAAGTGTTTATTTCTCACTAGCTTTTACAAAATCCATGAGAAACGTGTTAGATTTACAAAGAAACGTCAGCGTTTATGAGTGTTTTCCACCATGTTGGATTAGCAACAAGAGAGAGGCCCGCCAATGATGTCATGGTGCCTCTCTATTCTGATTGGCTGTCACATGTCCTTTCCGTAATGCCTCACACAAGTCTGGACAAGCCCCCACGTGATCTATGATGTCACTGTCATTGATTGTGTGGGTCTCAACTGCTGCTGCTATAAGTAGTTCAAGGTCCTCTGTTCTTTTGATATTTTACTCTTCAGGGGATCTTTTTTGATTAATTTGTTCTAGACAATGCAAATTTTGATCATATTGGCAATGTAATATCAGGAATCCCATATTTAAAGGCTGATAAATTAAGTAATAGTGGTGTCAAAGAAAATTGTTTTTATGCTTTAAATCTTTAAAAAGCTTGGTGGCCCTACGCCTTTAAAGTTTGAGCACAATATAAAAGAAGCTGGAACTTACTCATGTTAATGATTGATGTTAGGCGTAAAAATACACAATAACACACAAGTTCAAGTTAATGTTGTGAAGGAACGAACGATGGCAGTTCTACTGCTGGTCCTACTATCATTATTTGATGTATGGTTTCACTGATGTTTTCCTTATGCTCTACAAACGACAACCACAATCTTTACAGTCATGACTTCTTTATGTGTTATAGTGCCTCTGGTATTGTATGTCATGTCCGTCAAGCACCAAGAACTGGAGTGTGAAGTATTATCAAGACATTCAAAGAGAGTCACATAGTACAGAACAAGCCCAGCAGAGGCAGGAAGCAAAAGATTTCAGAGACTCTGGAATGAAAATCCATGAGAGATTTGTCTAAAGAGTGCAGAACAACTGCCAAGACATAGGGGAATTACTTTGTCAAGTCAGGAATGAAGCCTCTTAGAAGGCAATCACTAGATCCTGGACAGGAATGAACTGTGAGGTTGAAGACCAACAACAATTCATTTCTGCTGAAGTATGCTCAGGAAAACCTGGAGAAAGGTTATAAATCCTGGAAGACTTTACTTTTGGTCAGATGACACAAAACTGTAGGTCTTTGCCCATAGAGACGTTGCTTATGTTTGGAGATAGAAGGGATAGGCGTATGACCCAAAGAACACTGGTGGGAGTATTATGCTGTGGGGATGCTTCAGTGTGTCTGGAACTGGGTATCTCCTCAAGGTGGAAGGAGTCATAAAGAAAGAAGGATATGTGAAGATTTTGAAAGAAAACATCAAGCAGTTGGCAGCAAAACTGGGTCTGGGTCATCAAATTCGTCTTCCAACACAATCCAAAACAATGTCGCTCCAGATGAAGAACTGCATCCAGGAGACCAAAGTGAACATAACTGACTGGTCTGTCCAAAGCTATGACTTGAATACCATTGAAAATCTGTGGGGTGAATTGAAGACCAAGGTCCATGCCAGAAGACCACGTAACATAACATAATGTATTTGGAAAAGCTTGAGGATTCACCAAAGAAGATGGGCTGGGATTCCTTAGGAGACATGTCTGAGACTTGTTGAAAGCTGCTACCAATGACTGCAGGTTGTTTCCAGGAAAAAGGACACACAACTGGATATTAGCATCAGGAAGACTAATAATTTTGGCGCTGGTAGTTTTTGTGAAATTATTTTGTTTCTGTGTGCCAAGTAAAATAATCTAAGCACCCAAAATAAGTAGGACTAACTAGGATGTTTAGAAATGCTGTGTTGAAAATTCCTTGCTCTTTTTAAAAAAGCACTTTGGAAAATTTTGAAGAAAATGTTAAAGTTAATAGGGGGAGCAAATAATTTAAATTTTCAATTTCTTTAATTTCATATGGCACCAAAACATAACAAAGCTGCCTCAAGGTGGTTCACACAAGCAAGGCCTAACCTTACCAACCCCAAGAGCAAGCACACATGCAACTGTGGTAAGGAAAAACTCCCTCTGAGAAGCTCAATGCGCTTTAAAATGATGCCTTGCTTTCACCCATTGACACAAACATACTCACACACCGATGTTGGGGTGCTGCCATGTAAGGTGCTCACTACACACCGGGATTAAAGACCTTGCCCAAGGCTCCATAGTGATTTTCTGGACAGGTTGGGGTTAAGCCCCTTGAAGCCCCTAGACCATCACCTCCCCAATGACAGCTTTGAGTCTGTTGTGGTATTTTATTTTCTCTGATGGTAAAGCTGCCCATTCTTCTTTGCAAAAAGGCTCCAGTTTCTGTAAATTTCTGAGCTGTCTTGCATGAACTGCATGTTTGAGATCTCCCCAGAGTGGCTCAATGATATTGAGGTCAAGAGACTGAGATGGGCACTCCAGAACCTTCACTTTATTCTGCTGTAGCCAATGACAGGTTGATTTGGCCTTGCGTTTTGGGTCATTGTTGTGTTGGAACGTCCAAGTACGTCCCATGTGCAGCTTCCGAGCTGATGAGTGCAAATTTTCCTCCTTTCTGATAACATCCTTCCATCAGTCTCGTCCTCCTGGGGTAGGAGGAGATGGCCAGGGTGGCACGGTGGCTCAGTGGTTAGCATTAGTGCCTCACAAGAAGAAGGTCGTGGGATTGCTTCCCGCCCTTTCTGCATGTTCTCCCTGTGTCTGCGTGGATTTCCTCCGGGCACTCCGGTTTCCTCCCACAATCAAAAACTTGCTTATTAGGGTCTGCTCCTTTCTCTGTCCCTGACCAAGGCAGCGTCTCTACATCTGGAGTTGATCCCCGGCAACAAAGACAACAAATACAGTGTAATTTGTCACCATTAAGCAATAAGAAAAAACAGAACTACTAAGGTGATCGCCGGCCACTAGCCCTAAGCTTCACTAAAGACCCAGACTATAGATAAAGTTGAGGCCGCAGCCCGCTCTGTTTCCTAATAAAATGAATTTAAAAGGGTAAAAAGCATAGTAACACACTATGCCAGTTTGCTAGCCATATGAAAGGGAAAATAAGTGTCTTTTTTTTTCAAATATGTTTATTGGGAAACTAGTCACACAACAGAGAAATTAATAGTCATGTTTCCTTTCTTATTTTAACAGAAAGCTAGAAAAAGTAGTCCCTGACAAAAATAACTAATAACAACAGAAACCTACATCAACAAGGAAGACAAAACAAAAAGGGCAGACGGAAGAAAATAAACAAGTAAGTAAATAAAAAATAAAAAGGTACCCCCCCCCCCCCCCCCCAAGTCAGTCTTACTCCCCCTTGAGATGAGAGTCCAGTGGCTGCCAGATCTTATCAAAGTTCTTCAATTTGTCCTACAGAATAAATCTAATTCTCTCCAGATGTAAGGTGTTTGCCAACTCAGTCATCCATTGTTTGAAGGAGGGCACCTCTTTCTTTTTCCAGTTTAGGAGAATACATTTTTTTTTTGCTGTAATAAGGCCATAAGCCAGGAGGCCCTGTTGTGCAACCTTTCGCTTCCTTAGCCCCTCAGAAGTTCTCAAAATTATTAAAATAAGATCTGGGTCTAGTTGAATCCCCCAAATCTGTGAAAAGAAATCAAATATTTCATGCCAATAGTTTTGAAGTTTGGGGCAGAGAGCGAAACTATGTGATAGGGTAGCCTCCATGGATTCGCATTTCTCACACAGAGGAGAGACTTCAGGGAATATTTGATGCAGCTTTGTTTTGAAATAATGTAATCTGTGCAGTATTTTGAATTGAATTAAACAGTGATGCACATTTATAGAACATTCATGAATGTGCTCTAAACTCTCCTCCCACACACTGCGAGGTATCCAGGCTCCTAACTCTCTTTCCCATTCCTCCTTAATCTTGTCCATCTTTGGAAGACACATGATTTGTAGTGTTTCATATAGTTACAAGGGTTGGGGAACAGATTAAAAAAATTCTCTATCCTGTCTGGGTTTGCCTTCTCATAATTAGGAAGGTATGTTCTAACATTGTCCCTAACCTGGAGATATCTAAAAAGCTGATTCCTCAGCAAATTAAACTTTTTTTGAAGTTGTTGGAAAGACGCAAAAGTCCCTTTACCCACGACACTGATCCCTAATCGCTTCTAGATGGTAAAGGCTCCATCCAGAGCTGAGGGAGTGAAAGAAGGGTTTGCCGTTTTGGGCAGCAGAAATGATATTGCCTTGAGCTTGAAATGATTCTTTAGTTGTTTCCATATCCTAATTAAAGCATAAATTATAGGGTATGATTAAAGCAAGTTTTATTGACTGGGATGGGTGACAGTATGACTGCTCTAATAGAATATGGTAGACAGTCCTCCCATTCCATTTCTAGCCCATCATAAGGTGAAGGATTGTCATCTAGCCAGTATACCATTGAGCGTAACCCAGTGGCCCAATAATACAAAAAAAAAATAGGCAGTGCCAACCCCCCATTAGTTCTGTGTTTACAAAAGGGAGAACAATTGAGTACAATTTACTGAAAAAGGATTTGGCAAGATATATAGGCAGGTTTTGAAAAAGATAAAGTAGCTGAGGGAAGAGAATCATTTTGATAGCGTTCACTCTGCCCAATAGAGAAATGGGGAGTGTTTTCCAAAATTGTATATTGTTTTCTAACTTATCCAACAGGGCAGGGAAATTGGCCTTATCTTCTTTGTCTTTTAGCTGTTCCCGTTAGGGGTCGCCACAGCAGATCAGTCGTTTCCACCTCACCCTGTCCTTTGTGTCTTCCTCTGTCACACCAACCACCTGCATGTCCTCCCTCAGCACATCCATAAACCTCCTCTTTGGTCTCCCTCTTCTCCTCCTGCCTGGTGGCTCCATCCTCAGCATCCTTCTCCCTATATACCCTGGGTCCCCCCTCTTCACATGTCCAAACCATCTTAATCTCGCCTCTCTGACTTTGTCTCCAAACCATCCCACCTGAGCTGTCCCTCTGATTTGTGTATTCCTAATCTTGTCCATTCTCGTCACTCCTAAGGAGAATCTCAACATCTTCAGCTCTGCCACCTCCAGCTCTGCCTCCTGTCTTTTTGTTAGTGCCACCGTCTCTAAGCCGTACAACATAGCTGGTCTCACTACTGTCTTGTAAACTTTCCCCTTCACTCTTGCTGATATTCTTTGGTCACAAATCACTCCTGCCACCTTTCTCCACCCACTCCACCCTGTCTGCACTCTTTTCTTCACCTCTCTACCACACTTTCCATTACTTTGGACAGTTGACCCCAAATATTTAAACTCATCTACTTTCACCATTTCTACTCCTTGTAACTGCACTATTCCACTGGGCTCACGATCATTCACACACATGTACTCAGTCTTGCTCCAACTGACTTTCATTCCCCTTCTCTCCAAAGCATATTTCCACCTTTCCGGCTCGAGTCACCCTGTTCTTTACTCTCACTACAGATCGCAATGTCATCTGCAAACATCATAGTCCATGGAGACTCCTGTCTGATCTCAACCTGTCCACCACCATTGCAAACAAGACAGGACTCAGAGCTGATCCTTGGTGTAATCCCACCTCCAACTTGAATGAGTTTCTCATTGCTGCTCCGCATCTCACCGCTGTCACACTATCCTTGTACATATCCTGCACTACCCTCACATACTTCTGTGCCACTCCAGAGTTTCTCATACAATACCACAACTCTTCTCTTGGTACCCTGTCATAAGATTTCTGTAAATCCACAAACACAATGTTACTCCTTCTGGCCTTCTCGATACTTCTCCATCAGTATTCTCAGAGCAAACATTGCATCTGTAGTGCTCTGATGGGTAACAATCTGATGGGTTGATTTTATGTTACAACCACAACAAGCCCATGACTAATCAGGTGACTTAATGTGGCAACTTTTGCATCCGGTGCCCTGGATTTGTGCTGAGATTTCACTCTGCTTAAAATGCAGAAAGGAGGTTGATGCTCCCCAAAAGCATTTGTGCCACCCATTATCATCCATGCATTTTAGGCAATCAAGATAGGGCCCCATATGTTGACTGTAGGACAAAGGCACTCACATATAGTTTATCATTTCATGTCTAATTAATTCAATACGAAAAAGATTTTTAATTTATTTTAAAAATCAGTCATTAATTCATAGTGAGCAAGAATGTGTAGCCTTATGTAGAACGGCTGCCATTGCTGCTGGTCAATTAGCAATAAACTCATTTTAATTATCTTGGAGACAAATCAAACCACCATGTATAGGGCAAAAATGATGGTGGCTTGCACTGTAATTACATCATTTAATTTTTTCCATACAATATAGCAAACACTTAATGTTTTGATGAGGTACTTATAATGTGAATTATTAAGTCATAAAATCATGCCTTCTTTGCTCATGCCAGGCACGAAGCTGCATATTCTCTGCAGCGCAGTTATCCACATAAGATTTGGCAAGATCATTCATATGCACTTACAGAGGGTTCATCATCATGGCTCCTGAGGTGATCTATGTGTGGTAATGCAGGAATATGAGCCAGCGCTTTGTTACAGTCAGTCTGATCTAAAGAATATAATCACAGATTCAAACTGCAACATTTGGTTTCCTTTGTAATGTGGCTGGACTGTGCTTTGGGGAAAGGAAGAGATGCTGTGATATCTGCAGGGATCTTAGAAATACAGTCAGTTGACTGTATTACTGTACCGTCAGTTGACTGTACTAAATGTCTCCCTCTGGAGGTTGGTGTTCCAGGGTACGTTTTGTTAGATTAGCATACCTTTTTTTTTGCATGTTTGTTTGTTTATAAATATGGTCTTCTGAAGCTTAAAGCTGTACAGCCTTTCAAACTTCACAAAACTAACAAAATATAGTTTCAGTGCTGCAGAATTACAGCTCATTTTAATCAAGAGAACACATGTACCTGGGGGAATTCCATAGTGAGTATTTTCTTTTCATTCTTACGGCATAGTGCAGATGGATTGTAGGAGGAAGCACGTGTGCACGTGTGAAGTTTGAGATTACCTGTGACCTGACCCACTTTCTTGCTGCACACCCCAGGAGCGGACATCAAGCAAGTGTGTCGTAAACTGTTGTAAGCTGTGCCTAAACTGTGCGAGGCCCTGCGTGCAATAACACATTCTAATCCAATTCATTTTTTTTTCCGCAAATCTGATTGGTTAATCATGTGAGATTTCAGACCGTATAATATTGGGGTAACAGTGGCAAAATATTTAACCGTTTCATATTTGGATGTATTACTCCGCATCCTGACCGGTGTTCTGACAAGATGTCATTCGTGTCAACAGGCCAGCCCTCCGCACAACTGCCCATGTGCACGCATGTGCAATGTTATCGGGATGCGTAACTGTCAATTTTTCCGATGAGACACACAGTTCGACAGAACACCGGCTGTGCGCGCTGCTACGCAGATGTCATAATGTCGTTGAGAGTGATAGAAAGTTGCATACCGCCGCCATCGAAATGGGGGAATTTAAGCTACCATACAAAAGAATTGATGTGGATTCTGACACAGAATTACCATTTCACATTTGATGGATATCTCCATGGCCTGACTGCTGTTGGAGCGACGCTGCCTCACGGTAAGCCTCGCCGACCAAATTACCTCCAGAAAAATAAACTGCAAACGATGGAATTGGATTAGAATGGGAATAACCCACTTGTGTCTGATGATTTGTCGTAAATATCCGTTTTATCGGCTCCGCTAACGCCTCGCCAGTAAAACTCAATTTGTGATCATATAACCAGCATGAATGTCCGCAAATCATCAGGCACAACAGGGTTATTCCCTAATTGATATGCAGTGACACACAGTGTTTGCTAATAGGTTGCGCAGTTTTCACAACTAGTTCACACAAGTGTCACAAAATTTATGCGTGCCAGAAATTTTGAACATTTCAAACAGTTCACACTCACTGGCACACAAAATTGTGAGCCAGTGCGGGGATCAAATTCGTACAAGTGTCAAGGTGGCTTTCCTCTGACTGTTTATCACTGTGTGCTTCCCAGCATCCTCGTGCATATTGAGGGAAGCCACCATGTGATCTGATGTTGCTAACAAATGTAGGCTATGGCCGTCTGATCACTTGAAATTCTTCCCATCAGGGGGAGAAATTATAAATTGTTTCCAGACAGCTTGAATTTTGATAATATAGGCAATGTCATTATTAATCCCTAATTTAAATGGTAAGGAATAAAATTATTGTGGTAACAAAGAAAATACTTTTATGACTTAAATTAAAAAAAAAAACACAGGCCATACACCTTTAATAATTTCTGTATATTTTGAAGTCTTGTCTTTTAAAGTAGTCTAATATATGTGTTTTTCTTGACATGGAGGGAATGGAAAGTTCTTCAGGATAGGTTAATCAGATGAGGGCAGTAGGTTGTGGCAATACATGTCGTCATATTTCAGGACAACAATCTGCTATACCATTTTAATTACATTTAATTTATTAATTTATTGGAAGAGCCCTACAACAGACTGGCATCCCATTAAGGGTGTACCTCATGCCCTATGACTGCTGGGATAGGGTCCAGCCCCCCGTGATCCTATCTATCTATATATATATATATATATATATATATAAAAGAGCCCGACAGATATGGATTTTTTGAGGCCGATGCCGATAACGATATTTGGATGAAAAAATGCCGATAATCAATAAATCGGCTGATTTGCCGATAGCCAATATATATATATATATATATATATATATATATATATATATATATATATATATATTTTTTTTTTTTTTTTTTTTTAAATGAATAAAATGTTCTTGTTTGGACCCTTAACAAAAAAGGGATGAGCTAAAAGCTTTGTCCTCATATTGATTAACTTTATAACAGAGAAGAATTTTCAAGTTCAAAAAATGCAATCAAGAATTACACCTTTGTGAAATTAGCAAATACATATCCTTAAAAAGAGTTGTGAAATACATCTGATCTTACTACATAAACTGAGCTAATCAAACTGAGTTGAACTGAAACGGGAGAAATGTGGGGTGAATGTAATCGCAAAGTTATTACAAACAACATCCTTATAGACTTACTTGTATGTTTTTGTCAGCCAATCAGTGCAGTGTGACGGCGGTGATGAACACATTTAAGCAGGGGTGTAAGCAGCTGTCAGTTGAATGGAGTCAGACCTCCATCTACTGGACAAACAGTGCAAGGACATTTTACATTGCCAACACAATTATTTCAGTAACTGTAGTATAGTATAATGATATATATATATATATATATATATATATATATATATATATATATATATATGTGTATATGTATGTATGTATATGTATGTATATGTGTGTGTGTTCTCCACTCAGATTGCAATAGCCAATCACAGCTTAGCCTTTCTGTCCATCATTTACCTGTATTTTGGCATGCTTGGCGCCAGAAAGTTATGTTGGATCTAAAAGGATCCAAAAAGGCTAGGACCAAAAGTTATATTGGATCGGTTCCCACTGCCCAGTAGCGTTAGAGCTTACTGCCAACAGCTAGCCAATCAGAGTGTGGCATACGAAGGTCAGAAACTAGCTGACAGATGCTGGTTGAAAAATTGGCAACAAACATGTCAACAACAGCAGAACATCGTCTGCCAGCGAGGTTTGCTGAGTTCACAGAGGAGGAACTGGTGGAAATATTGAACTCCAACGATGCCAAAAACACTAAGAAGGTAGACAAGCATGCTATTTACGTTTTAGAAGCATTCATATGCTTGTCACAACAAAATAAATTGATCTAATTTACTTGACTCTTTGTTGTTTGCTTAATTTGGGAGGGGGGTGGAGAACATAACAATTGATGGATGGCAAGTCGTCCAACATAGAGAAATTTTGGATTCAGAAAACTTATATTGGACTTGGCTATGCCTCGTCCAGTATAACTTTTCTTCATCCGATATTTCTCTATGTTGGACCTCTTACCTTCCATTATTTGTATTATATATATATATATATATATATATATATATATATATATATATATATATATATATATATATATATATATATCACACACACACACACAGGGGCGCACGTAACTGGTACTCATGGTGCTCATGTGTGCTAAAAATCATTGATGCACAGCAGACAGAGCGAAACACTTTTCCTACAATCTGTCATTGCTTTCCTCCTATGAAGTGCTTCCTTTGTGTTTTCTGCTGTGCATCATTTTATCTTTAGCATGTATATACAGTGAGGAAAATAAGTGAATAAATGAATGAATGAATTAATTAATTAATTTATTTGGCACACACACAAATCCGAAAGAACAAAAACATACAAATAACATGAATATTATATATAAACAAAGCCTGTGGGTCCGAAAGGGTGTGGGCAGAAGCAAAGCTTATCAACGCCCACCCCTGCTAGTACAAGTCCAACAGTTATAACAGTCATAATAACATAAACACAAATTCACAACACTACATATCAACACACAGACATACACTTCAATATTCAATTACACTTCAATTCATGTATAATTATATTATGTATATAAATAAAGCACCAAATCACAACAAACTTGGCCCAAGTCACTTTACTCAAATAAGGACTAACCTTACCGACCCCCAGAGCAAGCATTAGGCAACTGTGGTGAGGAAAAACACCCTCTTAGGAAGAAACCTCAAGCAGACCAGGCTCTAGGGAGTGCCCCTCTGCTTGGGTATATACCTATATACGTACATATATACATTAACATACACACACACACACACATATATATATATATATATATATATATATATATATATATATATATATATATATATATATATATATATATATATATATATATATATATATATATATATATATATATATATATACATACACCTACATACATTCAAATATACACATACATATTATCTTTATGATACCTTGACATGATGTTGTTTTTGAGTAGTTTCTTGAATCGCACTAAGGTACCACACATTCTAATCTCTGTTGAACATTCGTTCCATTTCTTCACCCCAACCACAGACACACAAAAACCCTTTACATTTGTTCTTACTGATGGTTTCATAAAAAGTGCACAACCTCTTAAACTGGGTTCCCTCAATCTGAACAGATTCTGGACACGTCTCGGTAAGGCTTGGTTTTTCGCATGAAACAAAGTTTGAATTGTGATATAATCGACCAAATCTCTGAATTTTAATACATTTAAAGACACAAATAGAGAATGAGTTGGATCACGATAATGTTTATTGCAGATAACTCGTATGGCTCATTTTTGCAAAAGAAATATTGTATTGATGTTTGATTTGTAAGTGTTTCCCCACGACTCAACACAATATGTCATATATGGTACCATCAGAGAATGATGTAAAGTAAGTAACCCTTCTTGCAGCAGTGCATCTTTGGCTTTATACAGAATAGCAATAGTTTTTGACAATTTCGATTTGACATAATTTATATGTGATTTCCAGCTAAGTTTATTATCAATTACATCACCTAAAAATTTGTTCTCTTTTACTAGCTCAATTTCCTTGTTGTTTATGGTTAAATTTTTACATTTGGGTGCCTGTTTATTTCCACATAT